>NW_026046729.1:20000000-20301192 GCF_023864275.1 Schistocerca cancellata | reverse complement strand
GAAGTTGAACATTCTACAGATTATTTATTGGAATATGGGCTACAACTTAACACAGGGATTTTACAAAATTTTAGTTCAGTTATTAAAGATGATTTTTTTTCAATTGTAATGAAAATTCACAACATTTTTTTGCAATTTTTTATTTATATATTCAGAAATATACAGTTTTTTGGAAAAAGGCTGTGTTAAATTATGCAGAAGGTACTGTGTAACATTTACTGAAAGTTTGAAACAAATATGTTTGGAAGATCCTTAGAAAACATGTAGTTAGTATGAGAAAATAAAAGTTGTGCGAATCGAGCGACAAAGATTATATTAACTTTTTAGTGCATTCCAGGTCCATAGGATGGATTATCTTCATCCTCTGCAAACTCCTCCTCCAGCTTCCTCTTGTTCCTCCTCCTGTTTACTCTTGCTTGTATGTCTAGACTCTTTACAGCCCTGTCTGCAGCCCGAAGGCGTTCCTTGTCTAAAGCAAGCATCGCTCGTACCATGTTAGAACCTATCTTCATTCGCATATTTCTAAATACCTTGCACCTTACAATGTCGCCATCCTTCAGAGGATTTCTAATAACTTTACTTTTACTCATTATTATACTTCAACAAAACAGAGACTCAAGAAACAGAATTAATTACGAATATTTTCGAGATAACGACAGAGTAAATAAACATGAAACAATCGACAATCACACCAGCGATGTATATTGAACCATCACAGGTTAGCCACAACACATACTTTATCTCACATCACTAAAATGTACCTGATGAACACGGACGTTAATAATAACACCATTTGACAGCAGTTTAACAGCGCCACAGTGGGTCACGCCCATGTAGAACACATTTAAAAAAAAATTTAAAAATAGTTGTAGTCTTCGCAATTGAATAAATTATATATTTATTAAAAGGTAATAGTCTGCAGATTCAGAAAACGCCAAAAAGTAAAAATTGAACTTTTCATGATTTTGAGACTTTCCGGAGCCCCTTAAGCTGGATTCTCCGACCGCAGGTTCCCTGTATCACATCTTCAGTGGAGCATCATGTTCGTGTAATTTTTGCAAACTCTTACGGGAATGCCCGGTATGACTGACGTAGAGCGACTCCGATGCGGGTACATAAGCAGCGACACGTGAGCGAGGGATTACTGTGGCATTTGTGTCTTTCCGACGTGCGTGCGGTAATTGCGGAAACGCGAAATATGGCGACGTTGTTCCCAAACAGGGCTAACGTGCTGTTATTCTCTTCTTGGTTGCCGAAAGGCAAACGCCACTAGACATTCATCAGAGAATGAAGAATACTTACGGGACAACGTATCTGTCGGAAACCACAGTTGTGGAATCGTGAGACAACTAACGTGTTGGTCTCGATTCGACACGAGACGCAAATCTATCAAGGACGCCAGTTCCGTCCATTAAACCATTATGGCGTGAATATTTTTATTTCTTGACTTTTACATTTCGAAATTTTTCTATGGTATTCCAGTAGTTAGGAAATAGGTTTAGTATAAGGAAAACCAGACCAAATAATATTATTCGAATTTTGTTAATTTTTTTCAGAAAGGGGTTTGAGAGTCCCGTCAGGTCACAACGGTACAGACAGAACAAACATTACTTCATGAAAAGTGTTACATACAGAACCAATATTTTTCTTACATTGACACAAAAAATATTTTACAATGATAACACTTAGAATGAGGTCCTGATTCTATATTATGAATAGCACAGCTTTCACATCTGCCACGATATGCAACAAAATTGGCCAATGAGCTTTTGAGCTTTTGGATTCGAATACAACAGCAATAATAACAAGATCTCCGTAAAACTCTTATTCAGTTATAGGCTGAATCCGTTTCCCCTTTTGCGCAATACATAGATTACTCTGAAAAATAATATTTTCAATCACTTTGCTCGATAAAACAGTCAAAAATTTATCTATTGCAGAGTCCTTTTGGGAAATGTATTGCTCGATCACTCCCTTGTGGAGTGTAAATTTAGGTAAATCGGTTACACAGTTTTGTCTCCTAAGTTTGTGAGAGACTTTTAGATTGCGATTCACAATTTCGGCACTTCCTTTATTTTAGCAGAGGGACAGCCAGTATTCTCTTTGTGACAAGCAGCTTGCTTTTTGTTATTTCCCTCCTGTTCCGCTTGTACAGTGTTGATTTCTTCTTCGTCGTCTGTTAGCTCATTTCCAAAATCACTACTGTCTTCAAAAAGGTACTGACCTTGAATGAATGTTGGCGGACTGCCATTACAATGCAGTTTCAGTCGCTATGGAGCGTTGGAGCTTAGAGCATCGTGAGTTCGTTGTCGAGCAGTGCTTTAGAAACAATGATTCTGTAGTCACAGTGCAACGTCCTTTCCGTCAACATTTTAGAGTTGCACGTCGATGTGCAGTGCTGATCGAAATACTGTACTCCGATGGGTACTCCGATGGGTTGCAGCGTTTAGAAGTACTGGATCTGTGATGATAAAGAAACCACCTGGTCTTCCCCATTCGGTTCGTACTCCGGAAAATGTAGACCGAGTGAGAACGGCAGTTCTTGCTAGTCCGAAAGGATCGGCTAGACGACGGGCTGTAGCGCTGGGTATTTCACGTCGTTCGCTTCACTGCATCTTGCATGATAATCTTAAGTTTCACCCGCACAAGATAATGATCGTCTAGCACCTTAGTGAAGGGGATTTTGTGCGGCACAGAGAATTTTGTCGCGTAATGGACGAAATTTTTACTGAAGGTGCATGTGCTACTGTCTTCATGGGTAATGAAGCATATTTCCATGTAGACTGTTACATCAATGTCCAAAATTGTCGGTATTGGCCGCCGGAGAACCCACATGAATTCCACCAAAGACCTCTCCACAGTTTAAAAGTAACATTGTGGTGCTGCATTTCAAAAATTTTTTTTTCTTCGTCCAGGATTTGAAAGGTTTCAAGTAAACATGAGAGAAATATGGTTTCAGCAGGGCAGTGCGACAGCTCACATGGCGACAGCATCCACGGAAGTTGTTCGACAAATGTTCCCAGGACATGTTATTTCGACATATGGTGATGTTTACTGGCCCCCTCGCTCACCCGATTTGTCGACATGCGACTTCTTTTTGTGGGGATATTTAAAATCAAAAGTCTACATGAACAAGCCTCGCACCATCGATGATCTGAAGAATTCCATTCGTCAGGAAATTGAAGCCATGCCGAATGAAATGTTGGAGAGAGCCATGAGTAACCTTTTGGAGAGAATCCAAATTTGTATCCAGCAAGAAGGACATCATCTCATAGACATTAATTTCGAAGCTAATTAAAGTATGCATATTTCAAAACTGCATTAAAGAATCTATCACTTAATACTTGCTTTTATTATTTATATCAAACCGTGTGCCAGTCATTCAACAGTGAGAAACATTGGTTTCCTCTGCTCCACCCTATATATTCCACTTGACTATTTACATTGTTGTTGGGTGTGAGTAGCACAGAAGATGACAAATCGGATCGTATGTATACACCCATTCCACCCGATCTTCGATTACGTCTGTTGTGTCTTACAAGGGAACCTCCCCATCGCACCCCCGTCAGATTTAGTTATAAGTTGGCACAGTGGATAGGCCTTGAAAAACTGAACACAGTTCAATCGAGAAAAAAGGAAGGTGTGGAACTATGAAAAAAATAAGCGAAATATACAAACTGAGTAGTCCATGCGCAAGATATGGAACATCAACGAGAGTGTGAGCTCAGGAGCGCTGCGGTCCCTTGGTTAGCGTGAGCAGCTACAGAACGAAAGATCCTTGGTCCAAGTCTTCCTCCGAGTGAAAAGTTTAATTTTTTTTTTATTTTCAGACAATTATTATCTGTCCGTCCGTCCGATGTGAGGTAACCGTAGTATCGGGCAAGGTAGAAGAATCTTTTTATCAATTCGCCAAGTGTACAAGTGAGGTGGGTCGACAACATATTCCTGTCGTGTGACGCACATGCCGTCACCAGTGTCGTATAGAATATATCAGACGTGTTTTCCTGTGGAGGAATCGGTTGACCTATGACCTTGGGAATGAAATGTTTTCGGTTCGTATTGGAGAGGCACGTCCTTTCGTCTACTAATCGCACGGTTTTGCGGTGCGGTCGCAAAACGCAGACACTAAACTTATTACAGTGAACAGAGACGTCAATGAACGAACGGATGGATCTTAACATTGCGAAAATAAAGAAAATAAACTTTGCACTCCAGGGAAGACTTGAACCAAGGACCTCTCGGCTCACGCTAACCACGGGACCAACGCGCTCCTGAGCTCACACTATCCTTGATGTTTCCTATCTTGCGCATGGACTACCCAGTTTGTACATTTTGCTTATTTTTTTATAGTTCCACACTGCTTCTTCCTGTTTTCTCGATTGATCTGTGTTCAGTTTTTCAAGGCCTATCCACTGTGCCAACTTATAACTAAATCTGAGGGGGGGTGCGATGGGGAGGTTCCCTTGTTAGAAATATGTAGTCGTCTAGATTTACCGAACTTGTGGGGATACTTCGTTTGAACCATGTCTCCGGCAGAAGTACTGCATCGATGCGAATGGCCTGAAATATGTGATGGAACTTGTCGAGATAAGCTGGGAGATCCCGGATGGTATGTGTGCGATAGTGGACTCGGGTGCAGAACTGCCAAGGGTGCTTCTACTGGACACTAGCGACCTTGGGCTAGCGAGTGTGGGGGAACAATGCATGGCTTTGCTCTGCGTGGTACGAGAGCACGGGTTCCTGGAAGCAAAGCCGACTGGTATATCCAGGGAGAGGGAAGGATTCCAGCCATGGCAGCAGGATTTGACAGCCGGCGTTAAAAAGTCGACTGGTGTCAGGACCAGATGCTATTAATGGTTCTAACGAAAGCTGACAACAGTAGAGTGATGATAAATTATTACATAGAAATGAAAGTACGAACGTAAAGTAATCTTCTGGCTACAGCCTTGGCAGCGAACCGAAGCAATATTGAAATAACGATCTATAATGGTAATGGAAGTATGAAAATTTAACACAGAATTTGTAATCAGTACATAAAGTAAACCCAAGCATACAAGTGATAATAACGGGCAGGTGTTTCAAGGAAAGTATTACAAAATAAATTGTTTCTTTACAGAATAGAGACGTAAAAGTAAACACACAAAGCAGAGGCAGCAAAGAGTTGACATGTCATTTAGCTTCTAAAGCGCGGGCTTTCGAGTTCATCTGCCTTGCAGACTGGTCTTTTCCCATTTCCGGTCTTCATCATTATCCTGCCATCGTTTGGCCAAACGTTCGGTAACCCAAATCTCGGGACCGCACTGTTAAATATCTTCAGCTATTGTCAGAGGTGGAATGCACACGTTTTGTCAGACCTGACTTCGTGAGATTCTCTTGCGCTCTGAAGATGTCAGTTCTTTTGCTGTACGACACAAACTACATTATTATGGGTCTAGGTTCTGAAGATAGCGGCACCTTACGTCCTACTCTAAGACTTCTCTCTACGTCAACCAAGCTTCTCTCGGGCAAGTGAAAGGGTGCTTTCTGAATAATTAATAGAATGTGCCTCATACGTTTAATTAATGCTAAATGACATTAAGCTTCCTCTGTATAAATAAACCAGCAAAGTAAGGAGGAAAGGTCATAATTTAATGTAAGAATGTTCATATAACGAATGTTCGAGAGAAATCTTTATACATCGAAACTTTATAAAAGATACTCTGTAATGCAAGTTGAAGGCAGTCACCGTAATTTCCTTTGACTGTTTAAAAGGAGGAGTTGTGTTCCTGTTCTCTCTCTCTCGTTTGTATTGATTGCTGTCTCATAACATGTAAGTGACAATCCTGTATGTGCAACTTTTGGTTAAATAATTACGTTAATTTAATGGTAACAGCCTCGTTTGAATCAAGCAACCTACATTCCTCTTGCTGTAATGGTTCAAATGGCTCTGAGCACTATGCGACTTAACTCCTTAGGCCATCAGTCCCCTAGAACTTATAACTACTTAAACATAACTAACCTAAGGACATCACACACATCCATACCCGAGGCAGGATTCGAACCTGCGACCGTAACTATCGCGCGGCTCAAGACTGTAGCGGCTAGAACAGCTCGGCCACTCCGGCTGGCCCTCTTGCATTAGTACCACATCTCAATTTATCATGTTGCGTTTTACAACTTTTGCAGACTGCAGCGAAAGAGAGTTGCCGACGAATTGTTTGGTGGCAACAGCTGAACGCTACTAATGTTCATTCGGTATTTACTTTGCCAGACTTTTATTTCAGCCTCCTTGAGTGATCTTTCACCGATCCTTTCTATCAGTATCCCGGCAATGCAATTATGGGAAGTGCGTAATTTTGAGATCGGTCACTGGCCTCTGACGATGACGTCAGTAATGCTCTCGTCGGTATGATGAGAATTTGATGTTGGACGATGGAATGGAAATCAATTAACAAGCACGTAAAATTTTTTTATGCAACTTCTTACCATTTCAGAAGCTTTGCCAATGGCAGACGTGATTGAAAGTTTCATAATATTACTTAATAACTGCATAATAATTAGTAAATGTCTTTTGGAGAATTAAACTACATTCGATCGGGAATATTTGAAGAAGATATCATAAATTAAGTTTCAGTAATATTGTAAAAGGTTGATCACTAATTCGTCTGTATTATCTTTCTTGTTCTCACGAATCGTGAACAGTCTGAGATTATTGCGTCTCTGATACTGTTTAAGTTGGTCAGATTTCTAGGTTAGTTTTTGTTCGAGCATTCGTGCTCTGTCCACAGTTTCTTGTATGGACCTGTTCAGAGAACGGACGTCGCTCGTACTGTACTGTACTTCGGCCGTCACTGCTGCAGTGAATGCGCCCGTAGTTGTGACCCGTGTAACGAGCCAGAGCGCGTCTTGCGACTGGGCCGCAGCACTCAGCTTTTACGAGCGCTGCGACGTCTGGGATGACGGGCGGGGGAGGCGCAGCTACCGGTGTCCGGTTCCTCCGGACTGACCGTTGGCGATGCTGCGGGTTTCTCGACGGTTATCCATTTAAATGCACTTCTCTGTTACCTATTTTCAGAATGAAAAACGGCTGAGACACTAGCCGCTGGCCACCCGCTTCTCATAGTACCCAGAACAGCCTAACTGATTAACAACACTTCCAATATTTAAATTAACTTGCTAGAGAAACTAGCTCAAGTAACTCACTCACCGTCATAAAAAAATGGTGCACTTGCCTAATATTGTACAGGGCCCTCGCGAATATGCATAATTACCACAACACGATGTGGCATTGACTCGACTACTCTTTGAAGTAGTGCTGGAGGGAACTTACGCCATGAATCCATCAGGTCTATCCATAAATCCGTGAGAGGGGTGGAGATGTCGTATCAAAAACAGGCTGCAAGGCATCCCAAATATGCTCAATAATGTTCATGTTTGGGATGCTTGGTGGCCGGTGGAAGTGCTCAAAAGCAGAAGAATGTTTCTGGAGTCACTCTGTATCAATTCTGGATGTGTGAGGTCTTGCATTGTCCTGCTGGAATTTCCCAAGTCCGTCGGAATTCACAGCAGATATGAATTGATGCAGGTGATCAGACAGGATGCTTGCGTAAGTGTCACCTGTCAGACTCGTATCTAGACGTATCGGGTGTCCCCCTGTCACTCCAACTGCACACGCCCCACACCATTACAGATCCTTCACCAGCTTGAACATACCCCTGCTGACATGTAGTGTCCATGGAATCTTGAAGTTATCTCCATACCCGTACATATCCATCCCTTCGATACTATTTGAAACGAAAGTCGTACGAGCAGATAACGTGTGTCCACTCATCAACAGTCCAACGTCGATGTTGACGTGCCCAGGCGAGGCGTAAGGCTTTGTGTCGTGCAGTCATCAACGGTACACGAGTGGGCCTTCGGCACCGAAAGCCCGTGTCGTTGATATTTCGTTGAATGGTTCCTACAGTGACACTTGTTGATAGCCCCGCTATTTCCGGAAGAGTTGCACTTCTGTCACGTTGAACGATTTTCTTGAGTCATCGTTAGTCCTGTTCTTGCAGGATCTTCCTCCGGCCGCAGTGATGTCGGACATCTGATATTTTACCGGATTCCTGATATTCACGGTACTCTCATGAAATGGTCGTAATGGAAAATCATCACCCCATCGCTACCTTGGGGATGCTGTAATCCCATCGCTCGTGCGCCGACTATAACACTACGTTTCAACTCACTTTGTTTTGTAGATGTCATTTTGTTCGTGATTGTTCGTTCTATTTGTTGGGGGCGGACGTTCCATGACGCTTATTTAAGTTCATCGTCGTTCCATTAACTCAGTTTTTAATTTACAGAGGGTGACTAACCCTGTGACTGAACACGCTGAGCTACCGTGCCACCTCTCACTTAATCTAGAAAACCTACCATTGTAGCAGCAGTAACCAGTCCAACAATTGCGCCAGACACTTGTCATCTTATACACGCGTTGCCGACAGCAGCGCCGCACTCTGCCTATTTGCATATCTCTGTACTTGTATTCTTTGGCGCTTCCATGTGTCCCTATATATTCAGATAAGCAGAACACGTTGAACGACTAATGATAGAAGGTTCATATTCACAGCGGGTACCCAAAACAATTGGAATAACATTGTCTTGGGCAGAGCTTGTGCAGTACGCATTTCTGCCGCTACGGGTCTGTAGCACAACTCACTGCTAGATCAGTGCCACCTGTGTTGACGAGCTGACTTGTTCTGTTCATCTACAGTGATTATTTTTGCTGGCGCAGTTTCTTTCTTCTTTCGTTTTTTACGATGATAAGTTGAAGAACGTGCAACTATGAAATTTTGTTTTCTACTCGACAAAAATACTGCTACAATTGTTAAAAACAGCTCATCAGGGTGACGCTATGGAAAAAACTCAAGTGTATGAGTAGTTTCCATCATATTCAATTGGCGACATGTCAATTGATGACTAGGCAAGCACACTTCCTCCGGCAGTGCCCTAACCTATAATCCCCTCCCTCCTGCAATACCTGCAATCTCCCCCATTCCACCTACTCCCAAAAGTGTAAAGCCCGACCCCCTCCGACCACTCCTGAACTCACTGTCCCTGTCCGTCATCTGAACGCCCCCACCCCTCCTGGCAATTCCCTTCGTCCCCCCCCCCCGCTGAGGACATCATCAGGTTCCTCACCATTGTCCTACAAAACGTCCACCCTTTCCATCGCCCTCACACCCTCCAACAGGTCTCCCTCGCCGCCCGTTCCATTTTCCACTTAAAAATGTATGCCACCTACTCCAACAACCAGGCCCATTTCACCTTCTCCCGTCTTGACACCATTGTCTAATTCCCTGTCATGGTGTGCCAGCACCGTATCCTTTTCAACAACATCCGCTCCCTTCCTGCCAACAAGAACCTCTTCCTGCACACCCTTGCTACCCACTGCATGGATGCCTTCCTCCGCAATGAAACCTTCCTCCAACCCCACCACACCGTCCACACTTCGCCCTACCTCCTTCACCGCACTGATAATCCCATCCGGATTGCGCGTGGTGGAGTTGCCATTGGTCACCACTGCCAGATCCCCGTTCGGCTCCAACCTCTCCTTCCTGACCCCATCGAACACCTCATTCTTAGTCTCTTCTTCCCCGGCCTTACCGTCACCTGCGCCATCAACTATGTCCGCCCTATCGTCCCTATTCCCTTCGACTTCCTCTCCCACATCGAACATACCTTCTCCTCCTACGTGATCACCACCGACCTCAACATCCATAGTCGTTCCGCCGCCCAGTTACGGCGGTGGCGTCGGTTCCTCTCCTCCCTTCAAGGCGACCTCATCCCCATCCCCCAGCACACCCGTCCTGAATCCAACTCCACTCCCAATGTTATCCTTTCCTCCCCCAGCCTCCTTGGCCACATGACGGTGGATGTCCTGGAGCCTATTGGTAACGACCATCTCCCTGTCCTCCTCACCGTTTCAGACGGTCGTCGCCCCCGCCCCGACCCTCGTAATGACCCTCCCCCAAAGTACTTCCATGACTATTCCCGAGCCAACTGGAATGCCTACCGAAATACCCTCTCCACCCTGGTCGATAGCCACCCCTTCACCTACCACCACCCTGACGATGTAACCCATGCCGCCTCCTTACTCCATCAGACCTTGTCTGAGGCTGTGGAGGCCCACGTCCCTACTGTCGCCATCCACCCCCACCATCCTACCTTACCCCCACAGGCCGTCCTCCTCCTCTGTGAATCCCGCCATCTGTACCATGCCTTCCTCCACACGTGTGACCCGGACACACTACGACGCCACCGGAAACTCCAGCGACACATTCGTAATTTGCTCGCAGCTAAGAAACGCCGGGACTGGCGACAGACATGCACCCATTTAAATGTTGCCCTACCTATCAACTCGTCCAAGTTCTGGTCAGCCTTCCGTCGCCTTACCGGAACTAAACCCTCTCCCTACTATCCTCCATGATGATCACCCCTTCCCTGACACCCTTAGTAAGGCCAATCACTGTGCATCCCTCCTCTCCGATGTGTTTTCCATCCCCGATGATCCCCAGTTCGAATACTCCCTCTTCCCAGATGTCCGCGATCGAACTGACACCTGTGTCCCTCCCCTCGCACCTGGTTTCCAGCACTTGGACAACACTGCACACACGGAACTCAATGCCCCTATCACGACACAGGATCTCATTGATACACTCTGCACTAAACGCAACACTGCTCCTGATCACGATCGAGTCAACTACCGTCACCTTCGTGAAGCTCCTGTCTCTTTCCTCTCCACTCTGGCCAGGCTCTACAATGTCATCCTGTCCACTGGTTACTACCCCGACCTGTGGAAAACCTCCCATATCCTGAAGTTCCATAAACCTGGCAAACCACCGTCCGCTGTCTCCTCCTACCGTCCCATCAGCCTTACCTCGGTCTTCAGCAAGGTCCTGGAATCTATCCTCACCTGACGCATCCACCAGCATCTCCGCCAGCATCGCCTCCTTCCCATTACCCAGTGTGGCTTTCGGCCGTCCTTCTCTGCCGACGACCATCTCCTTCACCTCACTCAACTCCTTTCCAACCAGCTTAATTCCCGTCGCTCCGCAATCTTCCTCTCCCTGGACCTCGAACGAGCTTATGGCCGCGTATGGCATTCCGGTCACCTCTTCAAGCTGCAAACCTTCGCCCTTCCCATTAACTACGTCCGTCTGATCGGCTCCTTTCTCTCCCACCGTATTTCCTACGTCACAATCCTTAACAAAGATTCCTCTGCCAGTGTGCCCCAAGGCTCCGTCGTCTCCCCCCTTCTGTACCTTTTGTACACGGCGGACATGCCGCCACCGTCATCCCCCATCCACCTTCTCCAGTTTGCCGATGACACCGCCTTCCTTGCCCTTGCCCCCACCCTGCAGTGCTCCCAACACCTTTTCCAATCCCATCTTGACCGGTTCACCGCTTTGTGCAACCAGTGGTTGCTTAAGGTCAATCCCTCCAAAACCCTGGCGATCATTGTAAGCAAAACCACCCCTTCCTTCCGCCTCCTTGATTTCTATCTCACCATCTATGGCCGTCCTGTCGCCCTCACTCCCACCCTTAATTAACTTAGCATCACCCTCGACTGTCGCCTCTCCTTGACTCCCCATCTCCAGACAATCCAAGCCTAGGCACACTCCGGACTCCATCTCCTCAAGCTCCTTTCCGGCCGTACGTGGGGTCTGGATCCCTCCACCATCGTCCACACCTATAAATCCCTCATCCGCCCTATCCTTTGTTACGCCCATCTGGCCTGGATCTCCGCCCCCCCCCCCCCAACCGTTTATAAATCCCTGCAAATCCTTAAACGCCATGCTCTCCGCCTCGCCTATCGCATCCGTCTCCCCTCCCCCATGCGGATCCTGTACGATCTCATGCCCTTCCCCCTCCTCCTCCTTTTCCTTGAAAGGATACAGATCCTGTACACCTCCCACAAACTCGATACTCCTCACCCGCTTGTCTCTCCCATCCTCCCCCACCCCCGTCTGCTGCCGTGCCTGTATTCCCACGTCCAACCCGGTCTCATCTCTGCACCCTCCTTGCCCTCTCCCAAGGTGGCTTCCGGCAGCTCCCTCTCCCTGATGATGCCCTCCTCCCCTCCATCTACCCCTCCTACCAACTTTGATCCTCCCTCCCTCTTCCTGTTTTTGCTCCTTTGGGCACCCTCACACCCTTCTCTCCCTCTTCCCTCCCTCCTCCATTTCTCCCCACTCCCCCCGCGGGCTCTCTCTCCCCTGTCACTCTACTCTTCCCACCATGTCCTCAGCCATTGGCATCTTTGTTCTCCCCTCTCCCCCACCTCCCCCTTCTTCCCCTCTTGGCAGATCCCCGGACTCGCACACGCTAAGTGGACATTCGCGCGCCAGATATCATCGCCATCAGTGTCTCGTGTGCGCCGTCGTGTTTAGTGTTCAGTGTTCACCGTCACGCTCCATCGTTCACCTGTGCCATCGCCATCTTCAGTGTTACTGCGTTGTGACAACAGTTTCTATTGTGGATTATCGTCGAGTGTGAACGGCTCCATGTTCGTCTTTATGGGTCTACTGTTTTCTTACCCACCGCTATGTAACTTCTGTGTATTCTTTCTGTTGTTTTCTCATTGTCTATTCTATGGCTGAAGAGCAGCGTAGAATGCTGCTGACAGCCTGCCTGTTGTACAGGTTTTAAAATAACAATAAAGAAAAAAAAATTGATGACAAACTTCGTTCTGGACGTTATCACCTGCCTGAATCGTCGAAAATATTGGAGAAATTCGAGAGCTTGTGGTCACAGACGGTCGATAGACCATTGATCAACTGCCAGAGGTTAGTGGGTTGTCTTGGAGCACGGTTCAGCGAATTTTAACGGAAGATTTGAGAATGAAAATGGTTGCTGCCAAGTTTGTTCCTCGAGTTACGACTGACAATCAAAAGGAACGTCGAGTTGAAACATGTCGTTCTTTAAAACTACGGCTAGAAACTGAACTAGATTTTCTGAAAAAAGGTCATCACCGTTGATGAATCATGGTGCTATGGTTACGGTCCAGAAACAAAGCAACACTGAAGAAAATGGAAGACGTCATCATCATCCCGTCCAAAAAAAGTCAAATCAAATCAAGCATCAACATAGTGCTGATTTTCTATTTTCATGCCAATGGCGTAGTTCATTCAGAGTTTGTTCCTCCGGATCAGACAGTCAATCGAACCATTTATTTAGAAGTTTTTAGAAGATTGCGGTATAGTGTTCGTTAAAAAAGACCCGATTTGTGGCTGTCAGGAGACTGGTTCTACCTCCACGACAACGCACCTGCACACACAGCCGTCATTGTTAGACAGTTTTTGGCTAAATGTGGCAATGTTCTGCTGCACGACACACCTTACTCGCCTGACTTGGCTCCATGCGACTTTTTCTTATTTCCACTCATGAAAATGGGCATGAAAGGACACCGATTTGACAAGTTAAGAAGAAACGAGAGAGGAGCTGTCAGCCATTTCCAAAGATGACTAAAAATCGTTTCGAACAGTGGAAGCATCGGTGGGACCAATGTATGTTTTTTTTAGTGGAAAGTATTTTGAAGGGGATAAGGTTGTTTTGTGAACAATTTGGAAAGATCTAGCTTTTTAAAATTAATTCCCTTTTTTTATGCTTTGAGGGTACCACATCGTACATTAATATGTTCTGCAGAAATGATTAGCATTTGGAACACGTTGACCCACAGGGTCAACGTCAACAGTCAACATATATATCGCGGTACATCAGCTGCCGGCAAAATGTGCCTGCGGCTCTCGTTCATTAACCAAATGTAATGGATAAATGTGAATTGAGCACGCATGTGCGATGCCTCTCAGCCGTACGCGCGAACCGCACTGTCAAATCAGTGAGTTTGAAACAGAGCGCATTATTTGCATGGGAGAATGTGATGCATCCATCCCGGGAACGTGAATGTGTGGGAGAATGGTTCACGGAAGGCCATAGAACATGAGGAGTTGGGTCAGGTCACACCACTCTGACGCCCCCCCCCCCTCCTCACCCGGGGAAGGTCGATACCACATCCGAATGACATTGCAGGCCAGATCTACGTCCTCCTCGGTTCTGTCGCAACAGTGTAACAAACATACTATCAGGGGTGACAATCCGCCGCCGTTTATTACGGCATGGGTTACGTGCGCATCGTCCTCTACTGCGCCTACCTCTGACAAATGTGCAGAAATATGGTAGAAGGCAAGGGTGTATGGGACGGCGTTACTGGGGACGGGAATGGGATCGGATAGTGTTTTCTGTTGGTTTGAAAATAATGGCTGCATTTTGGTTCGCCGCAGACAGGGTGAGCTTCATTACAGTGACTGCATCCGCACAAATAATACGGCGCCAGCTCAACGCCTTATGGTGTGGGGCGATACCAGGTACAACCACAAGTCACAGTAGATGCCAGCCCAGGGCACTGTGACCAGTGTCACCTACGTGACTGACATTATGCCACCAGTAGCCATACTGCACAACATCTCAGAAGCACGTCCGTATGTTGCTGCACTAACACCTGCCCTGTTGGTGTAACAGGATGTCAGCCGTTTGCCCTGGCTCACCAGATCATCAGACTTGTCGCCAATCTAAAATGTGTAGGGGAACGTGAAACGACGGGTGCAGCGCTGTAACCCAATAACAACCACCACAGGTGAACTTTGGACCCAGGTGAATGTCTATACCACAGGACGCCATTCGCGCCTTATACGCGTCGATGCTATCACGCATGGAACAAGTTATCAGGGCCCATGGCAGATCCTGTGCGTGTTAGGCTACACGGCACATGCTGAAGCGAGGTGACTGAAGTGCTAATCATTTCTGCAGAGCTTACCAATTTTTCGTGTCCTATGAATACGAACGTCCTATCTCTAGTCGTTCAAAGCGTTCTGAATTCTTTTCTTTTAAAGTGAGTGTAAACGAATGGTGTTGTTATGATGGAACACTTCACATCTATTGTTCGAATCAAACTAAGGCGTCCAAAGTCAGAACGGTCTTTTCTTAAAAACGAAATGCGTGCCAAAATTAAGTAATCGTGTAAAAGCGAACTGCAAAAACTTGATTGCTCACATTCATCTCTCCAATAATACATTCATGTGAATGATGTAATTTATCAACTGCTATGGCTGTTTTTTTGCATAATCAACCAAAACCTTTGGCCGACGATTTCAGGATCAATGTTTTCCACAGATTACATTATGACAGCTTCTTCAGTATTGGAAAAGACAAATTCTACATATCTTAATTTCCGGATATTCTGTTGTTTACGTGAAAATAATTCCATATTTTTAGTTGAGATTCATATGTTAGATTAATCGTTAAGTCACAACAAAAATCTGATCCACTATCACCATCGTGGAGCTACATAACTTACTAAGAATTATAGCTACTGCAGATTATAGCTGGGGCAACGAACGTACCAACTTCTGTCTCGGTACGGTGTTTTTTTTTTCTTTTAGTACAACTTCACATTTGACATGATGAGGGTATTCTTAAAATATCATCATTACCATTCCATCATTAAGAATTACTGCTACTGGAGATTATAGCTGGGGCAACGAACGAACCAACCTCCGTCTCAGTGCTGTGGTTTTCCTTAGTGGGAAGCATTTAATATAAGATTATCGGAGCGTATTGTAATGTATAATTTAGTACAACTTCACATTTGACATGATGAGGCTATTCATAAAATATCATCATTACCATTCTATCATAAGTTTAAAAATCTGATTGACTGTACCTGGTATTCTTAAAATAAACAGCTTTTACACAGTTTTATCCGATTTCACAAGACTATAACTACACACGACGGAAAATGGGTACTTGGGGTAAATTTTAACACCCAATGTGGTAGGGTAGTTTTAAACAGTGGCCTACTATTGGGGCTCCAACTTCCATCCCGTGATCCTGATCAAGGTTTTCCTGGTTTCCCTAAATTATTTCAAGTAAGTATTGGGATGTTCCCTACTATAAGGCCACGGCAGACTACGTGCCCTTTACTTGTCGAACTAGACTAGTAACTATGTAATTCTTGTGTATGAATTGCGTTATCTTTGTTGCGCTTTTATCGTAATACCAAGACATGTCCGATATCTTTGCAAAAGTAATCGATGGATGAGTAAAGCTGCTATTATTACCACTATTACTACTAATAATAATACTGCCACTGTGAACTAATGAGTCTGACTAATTATTTCCTTTTGATTTTCTGCAGTTCCATCTGATACTATAAGGGTATATCTCTTGCATGTAGATGCAACCTTGCGATACTTCTTACGAGTCCTTTCCGATATAAGAATTCACTTGTCGTTCAAAGATGATGAATGAGCCACCCACTGCAGACGCAAGAAAAATATCTAATGCTATTCAGATTCGTCCAATACTATTGCGAACATGTCTGGCCTTAATTATATCCACTGGTGTTGGTATGAGGTATCACAGACCAAGATCACCCTAAGTTCAAGCAAATGGGAGCAGATAGACGACTATCAAACAAAGGATAAGGATGTGGGCGATTTTCGGGCCTAATAGTGTAATGCAAAATCCGTGTGCCACTTTCGGCCGATTCTTTGTTGAAACAGCTAATTGTTTTGAGATTGTGTAGGTACCATAGTGGAGGTGTTCTGTCCTCTGATGAAATACATTTACTGCATGTTCTCGCAATTCTGGTGAACACCACGCCACCAGAATAATCAGAACTAACCAGTTCGTGAGTCTTGCATCTGTCTTTTCCGCAAAATAAGATGACCCATAAATCTTTTATCGCGAAAGGGCCCAAGCATACATCAATATTTGTAGAAGCTATATGGTACATGGCTGCGGTGTTCCCCTTATTATTATACCGCGGCGGTTCCTTATCTACCCAACACATTAAAATCCTGACCGGTTGTTGTGAGGTTTGGGGGGGGGGGGGGGGGGGGGAGGGATCTGAAAAGTCACATTTTATGTTTTTGTTGAATATCTCGAAAACCAGGGCTTCTAGCGAAGACGTTACCCGCTGCTACTTCAAATTTCCTACAGGAAACGGTCTTGTTCATTTCTTCCCTAAGATTCATAGTTGGCGCCTTGCTGCGCATGGATTTCCGCAGGTGATTAAATATAATGTTCTAGTTGTATATAATTAATTTTTACGTTAAGTAAGTTGGATCGAGGACTTACATTAAATCTGGATAACACATCCAAGCTCAGTAGAACTCCATTAAGGTATAAATATTCTGGGTGTGTGACGGACTTGAGGGGATGTGGTGATGGTTAGAGGTGGAAGGCAGGTCGTCGTATTTTGGGATTGCACTTCCCTGTGCTGTAGGGTTGCAAACCGAAGAGCGAACACGCGACTCTCCAATCTTACTGCGCCACTAAGTCACTAAAAACTACTCCAGGGTGTTTCACAAAGTTGTAGCGACCATTCCGCAGCTCTTTTATGTATCAAAGGCCACAGACACTCTCGGTGGGTGTGTTAAGGTTAAAACTTTTATTATTGGCTCAGTTTTAGTAATACACATTAGTCTTTTACAGAAATTATAGATCACCAAGGTCCATAAGGCCCGTAAGTTAAAACGTACGCTATTTACTAAATTTTAAAACGCTCATCGGTCAGAATGACAGGTACAGACCTCGTGTTAACACCACATAGAATACAAATATGAGTGATTAATAATACCAGTGCAAGAAAATCCTATGGACAAAATGTACTTAAATACTTGCGCACATTTTTTTTTTCTTTTACATTGCTTGAGCGGAAACCCATTCTTAGTCGTCCAGTACGACAGTTGTAACTTTCTTTCAGTAAAGACGACTTCCTCCAGCACGAGCTCTGCTCACTTTTTAGGTTAGAGATACACTATACCGCCCTAGAATTTATGTCAAGATCTCTTATCCAAGTGGACAAAATAACTTCACTAACTTGTGTTTGCGTTGTGGAGTTATTTTCCGTGTTTATTGAGTATTTCATTGCAGTCAACTGAGTTTACTGAGCCATAGTTCGCAGTTTGGCCACGGTAGCGCCACAGTCGGGTGAGTAATGCAATTGTGGAGAGTTCCCTAACGAGATTTTAATACCATTCCGCCTCCCTCCATCAAAAACTGTGACAGGTAGGATACATTTTGTACAAAAAAATGCTTAATTTGGCGTAATGAAAGAATTGATGCATATTTTGTATCGATTTGATGCGTCCTTTTCGGATCATTCTAAATAAATCGGAGTTCTTCCCTAATTTTAACTTTTCTCGATTTCAGCACCATATGTCAATGGTTTAGAAAAATATTTCAGACAAAACTTGATTACTTTTTCATGGAGAATCCGGATCAGCAATAAAAAATCAGGGTTTCCATTTAAGATTTAAAAGTTTCCTCCCGCCCCACCCAAGGGGGCTGGGGCTCGGGGTCACATGTAGTATCAGTTGATGTCCTCCTTTGAACTCACAAACTTGTCTTATCTACAATTTTTTACCGATGTATAGTTTTCGAGATAATCTCAATCGAAACTTCAGATGGACCACCCTATATAATGGATCTTCAAAAAGGAAACTTTAAAAAACTTCGAGTATACATGCTGACTGTGTTTAACGCTACTATCGCAGTAAGGAGATATTGGAGACTATACCTACAGCAATTAAACAGTGACGAATGCTGTCGTCTCAGAGACTGACTGGTTGGATTTGTTGGCCAGAAAGTCTTTGGGATAGTATGTGTAAAGTACGGAGGTGGAAAGAAGTTTGGATGGGTCAGCAGCCAAAGATTGGATAGAAGGTAATTTTTTCACATCATTTACATACCTTTGGATTAATGTAAGCGTACTATCAACTCCAAATACTCAGGAATGTTGACGGTCGTAATCATTCAGCTGCAATTTAATGCCCGCCCCCATTGCCAAGGATGTTGCAGAAGTCTCAATGAGAATTCCTTGTACAAACTGAATACAAAATCGATCTCTCCACATAAGATTTACATGTCTTTGGAGCCTTAAAGAAAGACATTCATGGCCGTCAGTTTGTTTCGGATGAAGAGATAGACATCCAGGTACCGTCTTGGTACAGCAGCCAACCTCCGACATTTTTCCATGGAGGTACTGACTGTCTGGTCTCACAGTGGGATGAATGTACAGGATGTTTCAAAAATGACCGGTATATTTGAAACGGTAATAAAAACTAAACGAGCAGCGATAGAAATACACCGTTTGTTGCAATATGCTTGGGACAACAGTACATTTTCAGGCAGACAAGCTTTCGAAATTACAGTAGTTATAATTGTCAACAACAGATGGCGCTGCGGTCTGGGAAACTCTATAGTACGATATTTTCCACATATCCACCATGCGTAGCAATAATATGGCGTAGTCTCTGAATCAAAATTACCCGAAACCTTTGACAACGTGTCTGGCGGAATGGCTTCACATGCAGATGAGATGTACTGCTTCAGCTGTTCAATTGTTTCTGGATTCTGGCGGTACACCTGGTCTTTCAAGTGTCCCCACAGAAAGAAGTCACAGGGGTTCATGTCTGGCGAATAGGGAGGCCAATCCACGCCGCCTCCTGTATGTTTCGGATAGCCCAAAGCAATCACACGATCATCGAAATATTCATTCAGGAAATTAAAGACGTCGGCCGTGCGATGTGGCCGGGCACCATCTTGCATAAACCACGAGGTGTTCGCAGCGTCGTCTAAGGCAGTTTGTACCGCCACAAATTCACGAAGAATGTCCAGATAGCGTGATCTGAAAAATGGGCCAGTGATTCCTTTGAAAGAAATGGCGGCCCAGACCAGTACTTTTTGAGGATGCAGGGACGATGGGACTGCAACATGGGGCTTTTCGGTTCCCCATATGCGCCAGTTCTGTTTATTGACGAAGCCGTCCAGGTAAAAATAAGCTTCGTCAGTAAACCAAATGCTGCCCACATGCATATCGCCGTCATCAATCCTGTGCACTATATCGTTAGCGAATGTCTCTCGTGCAGCAATGGTAACGGCGCTGAGGGGTTGCCACGTTTGAATTTTGTATGGATAGAGGTGTAAACTCTGGCGCATGAGACGATTCGTGGACGTTGGCGTCATTTGGACCGCAGCTGCAACACGGCGAACGGAAACCCGAGGCCGCCGTTGGATCACCTGCTGCACTAGCTGCGCATTGCCCTCTGTGGTTGCCGTACGGGGTCGCCCTACCTTTCCAGCAGGTTCATCCGTCACGTTCCCAGTACGTTGAAATTTTTCAAACAGATCCTTTATTGTATCGCTTTTCGGTCCTTTGGTTACATTAAACCTCCGTTGAAAACTTCGTCTTGTTGCAACAACACTGTGTTCTAGGCGGTGGAATTCCAACACCAGAAAAATCCTCTGTTCTAAGGAATAAACCATGTTGTCCACAGCACACTTGCACGTTGTGAACAGCACACGCTTACAGCAGAAAGACGACGTACAGGATGGCGCACCCACAGACTGCGTTGTCTTCTATATCGTTCACATCACTTGCAGCGCCATCTGTTGTTGAAAATTGTAACTACTGTCATTTCGAAAGTTTGTCCGCCTGAAAATTTACTGTTGTCCCAAGCATATTGCAACAAACGGTGTATTTCTATCGCTGCTCGTTTCGTTTTTATTGCCGTTTCAAATATACCGGTCATTTTTGAAACACCCTGTATTAACGGTTAGAACTATTGCATTTTAAATACTAAATAGTGTACATGGCTTTTATCCATCTGTCTCGCTTTAATTTGACTGCGCCTTCTATTTCTCTGCTAGTAACTCCAACAATTCGACATAGCTTCCAGACATGCGAGACTCAACGTTTTTTCCTCTTTAAAGTTAAAATGTACGCAGTCAGGAGCGTAGCAAAGGGGTCGCTTGTCACTGAACGAATATTATCTCGCATGTGGACAAGTCGCCCGGTGCTAGAGCTACCACACTGCTGAGTGTGGCTGCAGTGAAACCTGTCAGCCGCACACGCGCACATTCCAGTGTGTTTTGTCGCCGAAATTCGTGCGTGCGACCTGACAGTCTAGCTGTCCGGCAGAAATTAAATTCAAACGCAGTTGCGGCCGCGTCCCAGCTGTTTGACAGTCTTCTGTGTGCAACACACGCAGACACGCAAACTGCTGCAGTATAAAAAATGGCGACAATTTTAAAATATATCCTTGGAGCGAGTTGACAGCGTGTTAGGACTGTCCGGAGGCTATGCATTTATGAAACCACATCAGTGTGTGTAACATGTATCAATTATTAGGCCGCTTTGTACTTTTAGGACTGTTATCGAATGCCAATTTAGTTTGTCCAATCTATGCACAGTTCCAATGATTGCTTGTTTAACTAGACGACCAGCGTTAATTCAGTTAAAAATTTAGCACAGGAAAGTCCAAGATTCCGCTATAATAAGTAATTAAATTTCTAAATCTAGATAAAATTCGGTAAAGCTGTGGGAGCAAGTACATAAACATTTTTTTAATCTGATTTATTTCTTATCATTTCAGATCATTTCACAAATCATTGACCAGTATTTTCTGATTTATTTTATATTATATTCAAGGTTAGTTCAGACAGTATGTTATTGACACCTCATTTGCTTTCCTAGCGTCTTCTGTCCTCGAAGTGTTCTGAATTTAATACTCGATTCGAAGGAAACCATTCTGACAATTAAATATGACACCAATGGCACTTTTTATGGACAAAGCAACTATAATTTCAATCTTCCCTCAAATTGCTAATTAATATTTGCTTAACTACCCTTATTAATTTCAGGCAATCAAGTTTTTTTTCATAACTAGCCCTCCCCCTGGTCAATTTGATACCGAATTTGCCCATTTCCCACTATTGGTTTGCCTATGCATTTCGGTTAAGGATTTTTCCTCAAACCATTGATTAAGTTTTTCTTAATTTTTCTGATAACTTCCAAGCAAAGAAACTACTTTAGCTAAACTAGTACTCACGTGGGTCAATTTGATACCCCACTTGTCCGTTTCGCAATCTCAGTTAGACTATGAAAAATCGACAAAGCCGGTATAGTACAAACAGATATTTGAAACGAGATCCCTTTTGTTGTTTTACCTTCACATCACCTTTCGCCTTTGAAGATAATACTTTAGCGAGTTGACAGCGTTTTAGGACTGTCCGGAGGCTATGCATTTATGAAACCACATCAGTGTGTGTAACAAGTACCAATTATTAAGCCGCTTTGTACTTTTAGGACTGTTATCGAATGCAAATTTAGTTTGTCCTATCTATGCACAGTTCCTATGATTGCTTGTTTAACTAGACGACCAGTGGTAATTCAGTTAAGAATTTAGCACAGGAAAGTCCAGGATTGCGTTATAATGAGTAATTAAATTTCTAAATCTAGATAAAATTCGGTAAAGCTGTAGAAACAAGTACAAAAACATTTTTTTAATCTGATTTATTTCTTATTTTTAGACAGATCATTTCACAAATCATTGACCAGTATTTTCTGATTTAATTTGTAATATATTCAAGGTTTGTTCAGACAGTACGTTATTGACACCTCATTTGCTTTCCTAGCTTCTTCTGTCCTCGAAGTGTTCTGAATTTAATACTCGATTCGAAGGAAACCATTCTGACAATTAAATATGACACCAATGGCACTTTTTATGGACAAAGCAGCTATAATTTCAATCTTCCTTCAAATTGCTAATTAATATTTGCTTAACTACCCTTATTAATTTCAGGCAATCAAGATTTTTTTCATAACTAGCCCTCCCTCTGGCCAATTTGATACAGAATTTGCCCATTTCCCACTATTGGTTTGCCAATGCATTTCGGTTAAGGATTTTTCCTCAAACCATTGATTAAGTTTTTCTTAATTTTTCTGATAACTTCCAAGCAAAGAAACTACTTTTGCTATATTAGTACTCACGTGGTTCTATTTGATACCCCACTTGTCCGTTTCGCAATCTCAGTTAGACTATGAAAAATCGACAAAGCCGGTGTAGTACAAACAGATATTTGAAACGAAATCCCTTTTGTTGTTTTACCTCCACATCACCTATCGCCTGTGAAGATAATACTTTAGCTCATAGAGCCTAAGAATGACATTTCTAAACTACTACCTTTTCCATATGAAGTACCCAGCAAGAAAGGGTTCACACAGTGAAATACATAACTAGGATATACAAACAAGTGGACACCAATACAGTGCTCATTACATCTACATCTACACTCCTGGAAATGGAAAAAAGAACACATTGACACCGGTGTGTCAGACCCACCATACTTGCTCCGGACACTGCGAGAGGGCTGTACAAGCAATGATCACACGCACGGCACAGTGGACACACCAGGAACCGCGGTGTTGGCCGTCGAATGGCGCTAGCTGCGCAGCATTTGTGCACCGCCGCCGTCAGTGTCAGCCAGTTTGCCGTGGCATACGGAGCTCCATCACAGTCTTTAACACTGGTAGCATGCCGTGACAGCGTGGACGTGAACCGTATGTGCAGTTGACGGACTTTGAGCGACGGCGTATAGAGGGCATGCAGGAGGCCGGGTGGGCTTACCACCGAATTGCTCAACACGTGGGGCGTGAGGTCTCCACAGTACATCGATGTTGTCGCCAGTGGTCGGCGGAAGGTGCACGTGCCCGTCGACCTGGGACCAGACCGCAGCGACGCACGGATGCACGCCAAGACCGTAGGATCCTACGCAGTGCCGTAGGGGACCGCACCGCCACTTCCCAGCAAATTAGGGACACTGATGCTCCTGGGGTATCGGCGAGGACCATTCGCAACCGTCTCCATGAAGCTGAGCTACGGTCCCGCACACCGTTAGGCCGTCTTCCGCTCACGCCCCAACATCGTGCAGCCCGCCTCCAGTGGTGTCGCGACAGGCGTGAATGGAGGGACGAATGGAGACGTGTCGTCTTCAGCGATGAGAGTCGCTTCTGCCTTGGTGCCAATGATGGTCGTATGCGTGTTTGGCGCCATGCAGGTGAGCGCCACAATCAGGACTGCATACGACCGAGGCACACAGGGCCAACACCCGGCATCATGGTGTGGGGAGCGATCTCCTACACTGGCCGTACACCACTGGTGATCGTCGAGGGGACACTGAATAGTGCACGGTACATCCAAACCGTCATCGAACCCATTGTTCTACCACTCCTAGACCGGCAAGGGAACTTGCTGTTCCAACAGGACAATGCACGTCCGCATGTATCCCGTGCCACCCAACGTGCTCTAGAAGGTGTAAGTCAACTACCCTGGCCAGCAAGATCTCCGGATCTGTCCCCCATTGAGCATGTCTGGGACTGGATGAAGCGTCGTCTCACGCGGTCTGCACGTCCAGCACGAACGCTGGTCCTACTGAGGCGCCAGGTGGAAATGGCATGGCAAGCCGTTCCACAGGACTACATCCAGCATCTCTACGATCGTCTCCATGGGAGAATAGCAGCCTGCATTGCTGCGAAAGGTGGATATACACTGTACTAGTGCCGACATTGTGCATGCTCTGTTGCCTGTGTCTATGTGCCTGTGGTTCTGTCAGTATGATCATGTGATGTATCTGACCCCAGGAATGTGTCAATAAAGTTTCCCCTTCCTGGGACAATGAATTCACGGTGTTCTTATTTCAATTTCCAGGAGTGTATATCTACATTGATACTCGGAATCCAGCTCACGGCGCGTGTTTCAGGGTACCCTGTACCGCTACCAGTCATTTCCTTTCCTGTTACACCTGAAAACAGAACGAGGAAAAGAACTACTATCTCTGTGACTCCATACAAGTACTAATTTCCCGTATCTTATCTTTGTTGTTGTTGTTCGTAATGTATGTTGGAGGCAATGGAATCGTTTTGTAGTCAGCTTCAGATGCCGATCATTTCAATTTTTGAGTAGTTTTCCTTGAAAAGAACGTCGCCTTCCCTCCAGGGATTTCCATTTGAATTCCCGAAGCACCTCCATAACACTTCAGACCTACCGATAACATATCCAGCAGCCAACCTCTGAATTGCTTCGATGTGTTGCTTTAGTCGGACCTGGTACGGATCCCAAACGCTTGAGCAGTATTCAGGAATAAGTCACACTGTTACCTTACATGCAGTCGCCTCTACAGATGAGTCACACTTCACTAGAATACTCCCAACAAACCGAAGTCGACCATTCGCCTTTCCTACCACAATCCTCACATTCTCCTCCATTTCCTGTCACTGTACAATGTTACGGCCAGATATTTAAACGAGTTTACTGTGTCAAGCAGGACGCCGCTAATGCCCTGTCTGAACATTATGAGGCTATTTTTCCTACTCATTTGTATTAACTTACATTTTTCTGCATTTAGAGCTAGCCGCCATTCGTAACACCAACTGAAAATTTACGTCTTCTTGAGTCCTCTTACACACTTTCAACTTCGACACCTAGTGCCCACATAAGAACTAAAAAATGAGACAGCTACATCTACTAGAATATATGAAACATGTTTGATTAAAAATCAGTTAAACATTCAGTTGAAGAATGAGGGTATTTTTGTTCTAATCTACATGACGAATGTATCACTAATATTGTAATCGTTAAGTCTTCCATAGCGACACCCATTTCTTCACGTTCCACTTCAGCAAATAAATCGTTCTTCTCGTCGAGGCCCACGTTGTACTTTCTCCACCATTGGGTCTCTGCATGTAACAGCGGAAGTCCTTTTGCGCTCTTCATGTTGGCGTCCTTTCATTTCATTTAATCGTAATTTATTTTAATTTTTCTATATCCTGCATCGTTCTTTCTGATCATTCCCTTTATAGTTGTCTTCTGTTTGTGACACAAGTAGAGTTGGATACTGTCAGACATTAACTATGCTCTTTACCTAAATTGTAAGTATAGATTCGTATTACACATAGGAACTCTAGTACCTTCCGCAGAGGAAGTCGAACACGCGACAGAACAAATGGACGTGGTCAGCCCATAGAGGGCTCCGCCTCCGCGGCGGCTGTTCCGCGCAGCGGCTCTCGCGCAGCGAGGGCGCCACCGCTATGCCACGTGCAGACAGAGGCCAATAGCCGCTCCCTCCAGTTTCGTATATAGAGAGCCGCTCTGACCTAGTCTGGGACTCGCACACGCATAGTGAACATTCACGCGCCAGAGATCACCGCCCTCAGTGTTTCGTGTGTGCCATCGTGTTTAGTGTTCAGTGTTCACCGTCACACTCCCTCGTTCACCAGTGCCATCGTCATCTTCAGTGTTTGTGCGTCGTCTCATCAGTTAGCAGTGTGGATTATCGACGAGTGTGAACGGCTCCGCGTTTGTCTCTATGTGTCTCCTGTTTTATTGCCCACCGTTCTGTAACTTATGTGTCTTCTCCTGTTTTTGCTGCTTGTATATTCTATGGCTGAAGAGCAGCGTAGTGTACTGCTGACAGCCTGCCTGTTAACCGGGGTTAAAATAACAATAAAGAAAAAAAAACCTAGTCCAGATGACGAACTTCGCCGTGACATCTACCCTTCCCTCCAACTATAACCCGCCTTGTTCCCCCACCCCCCTCCCCAGGGCCTCCATTTTCCTCTTCCCTCCTCCCAGAGCGGATTTTACTCCTTCCCCCCCCTTCCCCTGAGACCCTGCGCCCCATAGTAACCTCTTTCCTTCCCACATCCCTCCCTACCTGGCCCTCTTCAGCACCCCCCCCCCCCGCGCTCATCTCCCCCCTCTCTTCCCCTCCCTCCCTCCCTCCCGCCCTTCATCCGGTCTCCCTCATCTCCTTGCGCCTGGCAGATCCTCCGTTTTGGTCATCGTCAGTGCGCTACATCAGTGTTGTGTTTAGTGCTGTTTCTCCTGTGCGTCAAGAGGTGTGATTTTAATTGTGTACTGCCTTGAGGTTCGCCGTCAGCGTTTGTCATGTGCTACGCCATCCGTCGATACCTTTTATGCTCCAGTCATACTGTGCCTTGTGTTCTTTTAATTGTCGCAGTGTGTGGCTTTTTGTGAGTGCTACTTTTAAACAGGTTTTTATCTCCATTTTACAGTCACCACCTTTTTTGTCTATTACCTTCCATGATGTTCCCCCTTTTTTATATCTGTGTTCACCATATTCTCTCCTTTGTTATTTTTCAATGTCTTCTATTGTTTGTTCAATGTCTTTTGGCTGAATAGCAGCGCATATCCTGCTGCCAGCCTGCCCCGATGGGGCATTGAAATACAATAAAGAAAAAAAAACCTAGTCTAGCCAGTCTGGTACTCGCTCTGGATTTCGTTTGTATCTCGGCGGCACTGCGTTCTGGTCGTTGCTCGTTGTTGACATTTGCCTGGCTCTGGTTACGAGTGGATTTAAGTTTGGTGTTTGGTGTTGTGGTTTCCACAAGCCTCCGTTGTTTGTCTCTTCCTCGTTGTGTCGCTCATTGTCGGTCGGGGTCGGTTGTTGTCAGTTGTCGTTGGTCTGTCGTCCGGCTCGTTCTGTGTTCAGCCGGTGGTGCGTGCTCCACCGCCTGGCGGCTTCCCCGCCTGGCGGCTCCGATCCGCAGCCCACGGCGTTCCCGCTGTTGGTTGTGGCTACAACAGGAACAAAAGTTAGTGTTCTGTAGGTTGGACAGGAAACGCAGTTGTAAAGCAGCTCCACATCAGGAGATGTGTACCTGATATTTAGTTATTGGTGTTGTAGGCTAGCTGTCCAGTGGAATTTTCTTTAACAACATGCTATGAGAGGAACAAGATGAACTCCTTTTGGAAGTAGAGAAATATCAAGAACTGTGCAACTCTGAGGAATGGCCGTTTCACATGAATCCTTCTGTGACGTCAGTAATGTTTACTGAAACATTTGTCACATTCCCAAAGAGAGATGTCTTTTGGCCAGTCGTTGCTTGTTTAATTCGAGTCTTCCGATCTTCCTGGGCCACTCGGTGTTCTAGAACTAACGTAACGTATTTGACATGCTCCACTTCTACCCACTGCTCTTAGCGGAATACAGCTAATTCTACACGTGCCTTACCTCCTGACATTCGGAATCCTCCAAGATCGTGTTTGGAAGCGCATACACAGCTCTTCAAATCAGCTTTTCGGAAAGCGTACTGACACCTCACCCTATTGCCATCTCCATTTTTCGTGTTACGTCCCATAAACTACTCACAGCTTAATAGCTTAAGCACAGTGAATTAGGCAGATGCTGTTTCTGAAACGTAAAAATCAGTTACCATGGAGAGAGCATTCGACTCTTCTTGTTGTTCCATAGGAATCTATAGCGCTGTGGAGGCGTGAAATGCAGTACCAGGTTCCTGAATAATTCTTTTTTTACGTGTTCCTTTTGTTATACAACAAATCTATGTTTTGTGTATCCTTGCCGATTCTATGAGCTAGCATTTGTGAGCCAAGAAGCAAACAGTGAAGTAAAAAGAAAAATGTATATAAGGAATACAATAATGTTCGTACGTTGCAAGCAAGATGAGATGTAACACTGGCTAAACAGATTCTATTATTTTGAATTACATGCAATATATTGAAATCATATCGTGATTAATTGAAGCAAAAGCAGGCATATATCCAGTATTTACCAACAGTTATTTCAAACTCAGCTACCTAAACTAATTTAAGAAATTCACTGTCTTGAGCGTAACAGAAGGATCATTAGACAGCAGTAGAACAAATGGCAAGGCCGTCATTAGGCCAGACGCTGATCTGAATACTAAAGTGGTTTACTAGGCTAGGTCATTTTTGAAGTGACATGCTTTTATCTTCCAGAATGGATTTACCCACTCAGTTGCAGGGAGACATAAAGTCCATCATGGACTCCGAATGAACGTACAAGTATCCATTTTTCGTATTAACAAAAACTGTGAGACGCGGAACAATTTAAAACAGACGTATTAAACCCGAAGTACAGACCGGGCATCAAACGAGGCACATCTCAGTTTGTAGTGTAGCACCTCCGATCCAAATGAAAGTGGGTTTCGTAGATAAACGAAACCATACATGTGCATACTAATATCCATCATGCCCCGCGGCCAACGACGCAGTTTGAAAGCCCTAACGCAAACGGTTCGGAAGTTACGACGATTTAATTTCATATAGTGCAATACTTGTAACCGTATAAAAAATTTAAAAAAATCGAAAACGCTTAGTATGAAATGATAATAAAGTCAACACCCTACGCTGCTGACAGATGTTGATATACATCAAGGGGGACAGCTGAAAATGTGTGCCCCGACCGGGACTCGAACCGGGAATATCCTGCTTACATGGCAGACGCTCTATCCGTCTATTTCTCTTTTTATTCTCATTTTGTTCCTTTTAGTTCGTTTCTTCTGCTCGGGGTGGACGTCGTACGTCGCAAGAAACCCGTTTCGGTTCGTCGTTGATCCAGTAACTCAGTTTATTTTATTTTTTGTGTTACAGAAGGCAGCTAACCCTCTGACTGAACACGCTGAGCTAGCGTGCCGGCATCCATCTGAGCCACCGAGGGCAAGACGATAGCGCGACTGCGGGGACTTATCCCTTGCACGCTTCTCCTGAGACCCACGTTCCCAAATTAATGTCCACAGACGACATTCGTAATGCCCCTGCCTATTACTCTCATTACTCGCGGCAGACAATCTTACCGAGGTCCGTAACAGTTCGGGCAATACGTCTCCATCCGCACAGAACAAGAAGGTCAATGGCCGGTTAGCCTTAACTACACTCCTGGAAATGGAAAAAAGAACACATTGACACCGGTGTGTCAGACCCACCATACTTGCTCCGGACACTGCGAGAGGGCTGTACAAACAATGATCACACGCACGGCACAGCGGACACACCAGGAACCGCGGTGTTGGCCGTCGAATGGCGCTAGCTGCGCAGCATTTGTGCACCGCCAGTTTGCCGTGGCATACGGAGCTCCATCGCAGTCTTTAACACTGGTAGCATGCCGCGACAGCGTGGACGTGAACCGTATGTGTAGTTGACGGACTTTGAGAGAGGGCGTATAGT
This sequence comes from Schistocerca cancellata, assembly GCF_023864275.1. Classification (NCBI taxonomy): domain Eukaryota; kingdom Metazoa; phylum Arthropoda; class Insecta; order Orthoptera; family Acrididae; genus Schistocerca; species Schistocerca cancellata. Next base: position 20,271,316 of record NW_026046729.1, on the reverse strand, counting down.
GGGCATGCGGGAGGCCGGGTGGACGTACCGCCGAATTGCTCAACACGTGGGGCGTGAGGTCTCCACAGTACATCGATGTTGTCGCCAGTGGTCGGCGGAAGGTGCACGTGCCCGTCGACCTGGGACCGGACCGCAGCGACGCACAGATGCACGCCAAGACCGTAGGATCCTACGCAGTGCCGTAGGGGACCGCACCGCCACTTCCCAGCAAATTAGGGACACTGTTGCTCCTGGGGTATCGGCGAGGACCATTCGCAACCGTCTCCATGAAGCTGGGCTACGGTCCCGCACACCGTTAGGCCGTCTTCCGCTCACGCCACAACATCGTGCAGCCCGCCTCCAGTGGTGTCGCGACAGGCGTGAATGGAGGGACGAATGGAGACGTGTCGTCTTCAGCGATGAGAGTCGCTTCTGCCTTGGTGCCAATGATGGTCGTATGCGTGTTTGGTGCCGTGCAGGTGAGCGCTACAATCAGCACTGCATACGACCGAGGCACACAGGGCCAACACCCGGCATCATGGTGTGGGGAGCGATCTCCTACACTGGCCGTACACCACTGGTGATCGTCGAGGGGACACTGAATAGTGCACGGTACATCCAAACCGTCATCGAACCCATCGTTCTACCATTCCTAGACCGGCAAGGGAACTTGCTGTTCCAACTGGACAATGCACGTCCGCATGTATCCCGTGCCACCCAACGTGCTCTAGAAGGTGTTAGTCAACTACCCTGGCCAGCAAGATCTCCGGATCTGTCCCCCATTGAGCATGTTGGACTGGATGAAGCGTCGTCTCACGCGGTCTGCACGTCCAGCACGAACGCTGGTCCAACTGAGGCGCCAGGTGGAAATGGCATGGCAAGCCGTTCCACAGGACTACATCCAGCATCTCTACGATCGTCTCCATGGGAGAATAGCAGCCTGCATTGCTGCGAAAGGTGTATATACACTGTACTAGTGCCGACATTGTGCATGCTCTGTTGCCTGTGTCTATGTGCCTGTGGTTCTGTCAGTGTGATCATGTGATGTATCTGACCCCAGGAATGTGTCAATAAAGTTTCCCCTTCCTGGGACAATGAATTCACGGTGTTCTTATTTCAATTTCCAGGAGTGTATATGAAGATGGTATCTGTTCTTTCGGACATATACGCTTAGTATATTGTGGAGAAGACAAGCTGATCGGTTTTCAGTAAGGAATTCATATCACGAAAAGCTTGGCTTGGGCGTTGGAGAGCATCGAACTTCGATAACGAACGGTTGTGGCGGTTTCTTTCGGTTCGTTTTGTGTCTAAGTGCGGGAAGCAAACGTTTGCGGATGGACGACTGACCATAATAACATTCATTCGCATGCGCTACATTCCTTCACAAAGACCTCGTGTGTTTCCTACTGCCGATCTTGTGTGATCTGTCAGTGCATTATCGCTGCTGACAGCTGTGCGACATGTTCCAGTACACAGCTGCGGAAATGACGGACATAGTGCTTGCACACGCAAAGCGAATTGCAGTGGGAGAGCTCCTGCAAGACTGTATGCGTTTTTCGTCCTAAAACAAAACCAAAAATGTAGTACTCGCAACGTTTTCCAATAGACGTACCACACCTCATTCCGTGTTCGCGGTCATCGAAAGACGCTTCAAAGAAGCTGGAAAGCTGCACGGAGATATTTTCTGCTTGAAGTGTGTCCATTGTACAGTGCAGTGGTAGCACATCAATTGAAGAAATAAAGTCGGAAAATCAGTCCGTGATCATATTTTCGGCACTTTATTTTACAGGTCTGTCTTGAACACAGAAATTTTTCACGTCACTATTACCAGTTTCTTCTTCAGATCTATTACAAAACAAAAACGGTGTGTAACCAACTAAGTTCAGTTTGCTGAAGCTAAATCTATAAATTTCCTGGTGCTACATAAGGACCATAAAAAACGTTTACTTGATTAACAGCCATAGATAAATTTGGAAATTTGTGGTAAGGTCTATGAGACCAAACAGCTGAGGTCGTCCGTCCCTAGGCTTACACACTACTTAATCTAACCTAAGCTAACTTACGATATGGACAATACACACACCTATGCTCTTGGGAGGACTCGAACCTCCGACGGGGGGATACGCGCGAATCGTGACAAGATGCGTCAGACTTAACGGATACCCCTCGCAACAGCCATGTATACCAGCCACACATACCATAAAATACTCTAATGTGGCATCCACGTCAAACTGAACATGTAGGTTCTTAGGAAGTACTGGTGAAGATCAGAATGAGTCTGGTATTTATACAATGAAACTGAGACCTACAGAGGGCACTATAGCTAGGATACATGATTAACCAGTATCGCAAACGTAATGGTTAAAATTGTGGTATGCGTAGCCATTAATTAAAATTACTTTTCACGTCAAAACGGGCGTCTGACGATAAAATATGTACTGACATACAATATGTGTAATTGGATCCATAATTAAAACCAACATAAAACGTGCAAATATTAATACTTTGAAGCTCATAGACTGGCAAGGTAAAATACACAATTGTATAAAAGCCAGTACAAAAAGTATAAGATAAAAAACCTCTACAAAATAAAATCTTCCAGACTGATAGATCATTTAACGTAAACGTAATTGTAAGGTAATTGATGAAGCAGTGACTATTAATTAAAAATTAAAAAATTGAAAATCGATAGTCGATAGCTCATAAGGAGTGTGGTCTCAACGGCGGCACGTCGTGACTTCTCTGTATGATGTACTTGTTTTCCTGCTGCGGAACTTGCGGAGGAAGGCCCAGTCTGCGCATCGCTGCGCACGACCGCACGCCAATCCGCTGGGACGCTCGATGCTGCTCAAACTAGTAGGTTTCTGAATACATAATAATAAGCATTTGGATTAAACTCAACCTGTTCATTCAGCAGTAATTGCGGTTGCCGTTTCTGTGGACGTAAATCTCCATTTCCTCGTATAGGTTCAGTAAGTGTCCCTTTGGCGCCCTATGCAACACTTTCATGTTACTCCCTGTTTCCTACCGGATATTTTTCACTTTCTAAATGTGTGTCGAAAGTGATCTTATTTTAGTTGTACATATGCTCTCTGAACAGAGTGTTGAAACTCCTTCCTGTGTGTCCGATATAAAACCTGTCACAGTCTTGGCAGCTTATCTTACTGACACCATATTCCAAATATTTCTTGCAGTTGTTGCCAACTTTGTGGCGTAGCCTGTAACCAACTGTAATTCTTATTTTCCTTTTTCTGAAATTATGAGCAATTTTGTCGGAAAATGCACCATTATGCGACATAGCAACAAACATCTTGCCATTTGGTTCTACTGTCTCATTGTTGCGACATATTTTTGAATTTAAAGTTTATTATAATGTTTCATTACTTCACGATCATTATATCAGTTTGCCTTGGCTACTTGTCTAATCATTCTTAATTCTTCCACCTCGTCATTAGGGGTGAGTGGCAGTTTTAGCATCCTGTTGATCATAGCTCTGAAGTATGTCCATTTATGCTTCTTACGGTGACAGGAGTTCGCATTTATAATGGTGTCAGTGGCCGTCGTCTTCCTAAATATGCTAATCTTATGCCTTCCTTCCCTTTTGGTTAACGTCAGATCCAAAATTGTATACATATTCTTCTTCCAGTTCCACTGTGAATTTAATTTTTTGCTGCATCCCACCCATTCTTTCCGTTATGTGTCGTATTTCACTTTCGTCACCTTTGTACAGTAGTACGATGTCATCTACATAATGTCTGTAATACGTCAATTTTCGCAGATGTCAGGATTTTGATCAAAAAACTTATTTTATAGCTCATTTACAAATATCTCTGATAAAGTACCAGACAAACTGTTGCCCATTGCGAGTCCGTCCTTCTGATAAAAAATCTTATTGTTAAACTTAAGTTACAAAGTTTAAAAAAGTTCTACAATTTGGCCCTGACTAATCTTCTTACACGCTAGCAGGTTCTTCCTTATTTTCTCCAATGTATCGTTTACTGGGACGTTGGGATACAGGTTAACAATGTCAAAAGAAACCTATGTAGCTACAGCTGGGACTGGTACATCCTTAACCTCATGCTCAAATTCATAGCTATTCTTGAAACTGAATGATTTTTTTATAAGTATATGCAGCTCTTCGTTGCTTGTTGCATTTCCATTTAATTTTTAATTGGGACATGAAATATCATTAATAATCGGCAGAATTGGTTCCCATGACTTCTTAATTTAATTTGCGAACAAAGCAGAGGAATGGACGGATTCATCATTCTTAATCAAAGTTTCTCTTTTTCATCTGGAAACAAAAAGACACTGTTCTCAATTATTTACGTTATATCTGACTGAAATTTGTTCACAGGATTTCTCTTGACTTCAACTATGTTATTATCTGCAAGAAATTTTTCGATCATAAATTACGGCAACCGAATTTCATTTGTCAGCCCTCGTAACTAACTCCGTTTCCATTTCCAATTTCTGATGTAGGCTTTTAAGTGGTTCTAAATGTTTTGCATTTTTTAGATTTAGCGTCAGCGAACTGAACTTAGCTGGTTACATACTCTTTTTGTTTTGTAACAGATCTGAAGATCGCAGTAGACGAAACCGGTAATAGTGAAGTGTAAAAATTCTGAGATCAACACGCACTTGTAAAATAATGTAGTAGCACTTTGTGCTTAATTTTGGCGAACAGTATACACCCCGTCTACAGTTTGTCCTCTGGTAGGTGCCAAACTGGATGCAGATCGTCCGCGCTCGGCTCGAACACTACAGTTGGATGAGAACGTGCTGACAACATTTGCAGATGACCCAGCCACCAGTACTCGGCAGGTGGTACATTCGATGTTCACAAGTAAAAGTGCTGTTGGCGGGTTGTCCACGAACGCGTGTTCCATTCATATCATCTGAAGTAAGTCCAGGCATTACAGACGGAGGACTACCGATGATGGAAGCCATTTGCGCTGCGGTATTTACAACAGTGCATACTGCAGCCACAGTCCCCGAGTTTGATGCTATTCAAGATGAACGCACGTTTACTAGAGACGGCATATTAAATCTGCACCAGATGCATGTTTGGGCGGACGAAAATCGGCGCGCACAGGTGAATCAGAATCACTAACACAGGGTCGGAATTAATATCTGAGTCGGGATAACTGGTGACGATACCCCTGGGTCATGTATACTGCCCAACAGACAAACAGGATAGATCTACCTCACATTTATTAGAGATATTTTGCCTGCCCGATTGCATGCAGTGTCACTAAAAGTACGGATGGGGACATGGTTACAACACGACGAGGCTCCAGCACAGTTTAATGCTGATGTGCGGAATCACCTCAATGTCAATACCTCAATCGATGGATTGGAAATGTGGACCCATAGCCAACACGGTCGCCTGGTCTGACACTTCTCGACCATTTTCTGTGGGGTAGTATGAAGAGTATGGTGTGTGGCGCCTCAGTGGAGGACCTTACTGCCCGAGTCCACGGAGCGCTTCAGATGATTCAGGGAGAACCGTAGGAACTGGCTCATGTGCGTGAGGCTCAACTCCGCCGATTCAGGTGCTGCATTGGCGTAGGAGGTACGCAGTTCGAAGCCGGTTTGCTATGTAGATAACGCGACGTTCTACTCACGTTGGGTTTATTGAGATAATGTGGAACGAACACCCATATCGGACTTTGACGCTCTACAGATCCCAAGTTGTATGTTTCTAGATAAGGGTTCCTTGTTGCAAACCGAGCAGAATGCATTCATTGAACAATATACTACCACGTGCTGTAAGTGCCTTTCGCTACACCCTATATATGCATGTAGGGCTTCATTCGCCGGATCTGTACCTCAGTGTGTTCGGTCAGGGGACTTGCCACATTCAATAACTATTTAAAGAAAGAAAAACAATTCTGTGGCGTTTTCAACCACGAAATTTCAGAGGTGTCATGCGATATCCGCACAGAAACGATGACGAAAACTGACGAAGGAACAAACAGACAAAAACAACAGCAAAATTTGTCCAGCGGACGGTAAAGCTCTTGCCTGGATACTGCAAGCTCGCGGGTTCCAATCTCGGCTGGACTAGGTGTCTTCCAGTCTACGTTTTCACCTAGGCTCCATCGCTCAACAATATGAGAAGTCGCCAGAAACAATATTGTGGAATGGATTCAATGTTAAACCGTAAGTTCTCTTTCCTCAGTTTGATAACTAGAACATGTTAGGGACAACCAAGACGTCAACGTGGCGTCTAAAAGAAAGGCTTGCATCAGCCTGCTGAGCCACACGAAATAATTATTATTATTGTGCGGATCCCTAGCCGAACTTAACCGGTTTATTCATTTATTTATTTATTTATCCTGGGTCGGAATGTGTTGGTGTGTACGACCTAAGATAGGAGAGAAGATTCTTGGATTGACATTATACTATTAAGCGCTACTGCAAAATCATTATCTGAGAAATTAGTTTCGCAGAATACTACTAATATATGGGTCCTCTTAAAGTTATTGATAATGAGATGGCGGTGTGGCAAGATTCTCTTCATACAACGTTCACACTATAAGTACAGTTAATGTTACCAATGTATCTATCACTCTAAACATTGTAGGTCATAACATACGTCAGCGACTGCTACATATCAAGTGTGAAATAAATTATTTTTCATCTCCTTCTCCTCTAATGTGTAACGAACGTAACTAGGCTATCGTCCTGTCCAGCAATCTGAAACTGCTTTACACGATCGTAAGTAAAATCATCTTGTCCGCTTTACGAGGACATTATATCCTGAATGAAGGCTTGGGGCTGCAACACCCGGTACATTCAACCACGTCTTCATTTACACAGTCCGCCAAACCCGACTCCCGTACCCATGCTTTTCCGCTCTCATTGCCTTGATAGACATACACTGACGTGACAAAAGCCATTGGGTAGCGATATGAGCATTACACATGACGGTTATGTCGCCCACACCAGTATAAAATGGCAGTGTGTTGCTGGATGTTTGATGATGTTTGGTTTGTGGGGCGCTCAACTGCGTGGTTATCAGCGCCCGTACAATTATCCAATCTTTGCTCAGTCCAATTTCGCCACTTTCCTGGATGATGATGAAATGATGAAGACAACACAAACATCCAGTCATCTCGAGGCAGGTGAAAATCCCTGACCCCGCCAGGAATCGAACCCGGGACCCCGTGCTCGGGAAGCGAGAACGCTACCGCGAGACCACGAGCGGCGGACGTGTGTTGCTGGAACTGCCATTTGTACTCAAGCGATTCATGTGGAGAAGAGTCCGAGGTGATTACGACCGCACAACGGGGTGAACAGACTTTGATCAGGGTATGGTAGTTGGAGCTGGACGTATGGGACATTTCGTTTCGAAAACCGTAAGGGAATTCAGTATTCCGAGATCAACTGTGCCAAGAGAGGGTCAAGAATACCAAATTTCGGCCATTGCCTCTCACCAAGGACAACGCATTGGCCGACGGCCTTCACTTAACTCCCGAGAGCAGTGGCGTTTGCATGGCGTTGTCAGTGCTAACAGACAAGAAACACTGCATGAAATAGCCGAAGAAATCAATTTGGGACGCACACTGAACGTATCCGTTAGGTAAGTGCGGCGAAATTTTGCGTTAGTGAGCTACGGCAGCAGGCAACCAACGTTAGTGCCTTTTCTAACAGCACGACATCGCCTGCAACACCTCTCCGGACCTCTTGACCGTATCATTTGGACCCTAGACGATTGGAAAACATTGGTCTGTTCAGATGGGTCCCGATTTCAGTTGGTAAGAGCTGACGGTAGGGCACGAGTGTGGCACAAATACCACAAATTCGTGGACACAAGTTGTCAACAAAGCACTCTGCGAGCTGGTAGTGGACCCATAATGATGTGGGCTCAATTTCATGGCATGTACTTGGTCCTCTGGTCCAACTGAACACATCGTTGTATCGGAAATGGTTAAGTTCGGCTGCCTGGAGACCACTTGCAGCCATTCATGGACTTCATGTTCCCAAACAACGTTGGAATTTTTATGGGTGACAATCCCACAAGTCACCGTGCCACAGTGGTTCGCGATTTGTTTGAAGATCATTCTAGGCAATTTGAGCGAATGATTTGACCACCGAGATCGCCCAGTATGTGACTTAAGCGAGAGGTCATTTCGTGCCCATAATCCTGCACCAGCAACAATTATGGCCGGCCATAGAAGCAGAATGACCCAATAATTTCGCAGAGGACTACCAATGACTTATGAAGTCTATGCCACGTCAAACTGGGAGAAAATTAGGTCCAACACGGTATCAGGGGGTATCCCTCCGTTTTAAGTCCACTTACATGCTGCGTAAGTTGTGGAGCTCTCGCGTAGTCGGCATATCCGTGTGCTATTCCGAAAACCGCAGAAAGTGCTGCCTAATTCCGCATGTACCCTTATTTTAAGTGGTATATTTAATGTGTGCTGCTTCCTCTGCTATCCCTCTCGGGTAAACATTTCAGTTCAACCTGTCTCAGTGGCCTGTCATTTCTTCCGCTGTTTGCACACCACTGACTTACCGAGTTTAATTATTTCATTTGCACATCCCATCACATGTTCCGTCTGCACAGTGCCTGGTTTCTCCTTCTCATTTACAACGAATTTAATTTTGTTAACGGCACGTCCACGCGTCTGCCTGCACGAACAAATTTCGCGATAATTTTCGTAGCTTCTCTTGCCAAGTAACAACGAGAACTAATCTGAAATCCCGGTAGTGTCCGATATCACTTAGCTTCACCAAGAAATATGTTTTCTCTCCAACTTCTTCTATCGTTGTGGCGCTACCAACCGTTTTTTTGGATTAATTCTGGCATTTACTTGTGTATTTTGTGGAAGCGTGTTTGTAGTTCACGTACCATAATATTATTTTACCTCGAAACACGTGTAGCAGTTGGTCCGCTATTTATATGGCACGCTTTCAGCCAGTCAGGATGCGTCAGGTGTTAGGTTTCCGCCCATTCGCGGAAGATCTGAACAGAGCGAAATATTTGAAACCAACAGCTTATGCGACAAGTGAGTTTCCTATTGGGATCGGCGGGTTCAGGGCGACGAATGAACTTGTATTGTCTTTTCAGCACTTGACTGAGCGTTTTGGTTATTGAGTACGTACATTGACCAATTTCTAAAATATTTCAAATGGTTCAAATGGCTCTGAGCACTATGGGACTTAACATCTATGGTCATCAGTCCCCTAGAACTTAGAACTACTTAAACCTAACTAACCTAAGGAGACCACACAACACCCAGCCATCACGAGGCAGAGAAAATCCCTGACCCCGCCGGGAATCGAACCCGGGAACCCGGGCGTGGGTAGCGAGAACGCTACCGCACGACCACGAGATGCGGGCAAAATATTTAATACCTCAAATGTTTATTTTCCTTAACTTAATATTCGGATTTTGTACTGACTTCGACAGTGGTGTATAAAGTCTTACCACTTCAATAACCCTCACTTACAATTTAATTCTAAATTAAGAACGAAACAGCACCTTCTTCGCATGATCACTCGGGAGGGAGGGTGGAACGGGAGGGAAGATGCAGAACAAAATGGCGAATTATCGCTCTAAAATCTCCATATACCCACTGTCACTGGCCGGGGTGGCCGAGCGGTTCTAGGCGCATCAATCTGGAACCGCGCAACCGCTACGGTCGCAGGTTCGAATCCTGCCTAGGGCATTGATGTGTGTGATGTTCTTAGGTTAGTTAGGTTTAAGTAGTTCTAAGTTCTACAGGACTGCTGCCCTCACAAGTTAAGTCCCATAGTGCTTAGAGCCATTTGAACCATTTTGAGCCCACTGTCAGTATCACACGTGCTCATTTGTTGTGTACGTTAAAGATGGATGTGTAGTAAGACTGCTGTTCCAGCGATTGATTTCAGGCATGCTACCCTTAGGCGCTAGACAAACAGTTTGCATGTATAGGATCTTCCTGTGGAATGTGCCTCAGTTATATTACTTGCAGAGGACGTATTACTTTCACAAAACGTTTTTTTTAAATACTTTCATATACACTATTATTTGCTTATGCTTTGATTTTGTGGTGTAGTCACCTGTAACTGGGATTATAACATGAATTACTATAACGAAATATGGTACACTAAAAAAATTATCATGAAAATGAAGTCGTTGTGGGTACATTATTTAGATGTTACAGGAAACGCAAGAACGTAATTCAAAGTTAACATAATAAAATATTTAATACACGGGTATAGTTTCAAAATTTGAGAGGATTTAGTTAAATATTTCGGCTTTTTCACATAATGAAATTATACCACATTTATATCAGAGTCAATTAAGAAGTTCCCTTTCGAAGGTCGCATAATCCTGAACCGGTATGAGTTATCAGGCAAAATCACTGTGAGCATTGAGACAGTCAGCTCCACCAATGCATTTGACTGAAGAAATTCGTTTGGTAAAAGACCGTGTCCTGCAACGTCATGAAGGGCGTAACTGCCTGCTGTATATTCTCGGCTGGCAGGTATCGTCGACTTTGGAGACCTTTCTTAAGAGCCGGAAGACGTGATAATCGCACGGGGAGAGATCACGGTTAGAGAACGTGTGCTCAAGTGTCTCCCATTTGAGTTGGCGTAGCTTCCGCATCTCGACATTTGCGATATGGTGACGGCGTCTTGTGTCGAATTGCGATCATCACGGAACTTGGCTCACTATTCTACAACGGTGCCTTCCGACAGACATGCTGTCCGATAGACATTTACCACTCTCCGATGGATGTCTACCGGTCTATGTCTTTAGGCAGCCAAGAAAGGAATAGTAGCTTGTTGGCCTTTTTGCGACGCATTTGGTAATCACGTCACCATATGATCCACATTTGGCGCACCCAAGTGGGTAAATCACGAATGCCACGATACTCCATTGCTTAGATGTCCGTATTTAAAAATCCGCATCGGAGTCGGTCTACATTGCATAAACGCTGAAGCATCAACCTCAAATAAAACCTTTTGATCGTCCCTTGTAATGCGAATTAACATCGAATTTGAGAACAACAGGAAAGATTTATATCAAAAGAACGGTGTTCCTTCTTCAGACGCACATTATTGTAAGACACAGAATGCCTATTTAAACAGCATCTGCTACTCGTTTTATTCATGAGAAATAAGAAATAAATCTCAGTTGTCTTGATAAAAGTTTGTGGACTTCCATTAACATTTTCAGTTTTAATAAAATCTTTTTCGCTTATTAAGCCTTGCGATTACCGAACACCAAAGCAGCTATAAAGAACTGGTTTCGACCATCTTTGCTGGATCAAAGATAGTATTTAACCCGTTATGACGCTTCTGTATGCTATCAGCTCATAATCTGAAGGAATAAATTATTTAATGACCATTGCTACTTTGGTGGTATAACTACTGGTTCACTTTAGCACTGTCTATACTGTCTACACGAAGCTAGTGAAGGAAAATTATCTGCCTCGCTTCTAAATAGCTTAATGATGTTGTTCATCGAAATTTACAAGTAATACATTTATTGTCCAGGAATTCTGAACATTTCATCACACTGCTCAGTCACGAGGGACGTGGTAAGTGTCAAGACGACTGCTAACGAAAGTACAGTAATGTGAACTTTTTTTAAATTTATGAACCGATCTGCAACATTCATTCAGTGATATGTTCTGAATCCCACATTGGTAGGTTCCTGAAAACGGAAGCTTTCTCTTCCGAAACGCATCAGTATTAATGAAGTTAGACTTTTAGGTGGCCATAATTATAAGTGTGGCTGAACCGAAATATTGTGAAAATTTCCTTTTATTCTATTAGTACCGCAATCTCGCGTCCGTCAGGCTGCATTGGTTTGACATTTCTGTAACTCTGAACTGCCACGTGGGAGTAATTGGCTTGGGCCGGTGCTGTCGCGTGACCTTTCATGGTTTACGTATTCATGACGCATGTCTCTTCGACCTTGCGAGAGATACCACGACGCCCGCGGGAAACTGTGTGTGTATTCCGGACATGCTCCCGCATCGTGTTTTCGGTGGAAGGGCAGCTGTCAGTGCACCAGGGGCAATACAGAACGGTGAATAAAACGAAATAAAAGGAAATATCATACAAGTTCTACTGTGAAGCTCTTGTACTGCTTTCCTTCCTCCCAACATTTAGGAAGACAAAATTTGCGACAGAGCGAATATATTAGGGAGAATTTTCTGCTGGATAAATGAAATCGGAGGACTTGACTGTTTCAATGATCGTGATTGAAAGGACTTATCGCAGTTTTACTGTTTTTAAAATTTGTAATAGAGATAGGTACATCTTATTTTAATGATCGCATGCCTTTTGTTGTAAGAACACTTGGTCGACGTGAAGTTGACACTGATGAAGGAATTTATGTATGGTGTAAAGGACATGGTGTGTGTGAAAATGTCATACTTATCGGTTATTTGACTCTATTTCTTCAGAAATAATGTCTGTGACCTTAAAAAATAAGCTACATATTGGTCTTGCCAGAAACCGAGAAGCGATTGTTCTTAGTGTTGTGGCTCTCAGGGGCGCCATAGGATGCTCTCTGTATGAGGCACCTCAGTGCATATTGTGTCGGCCATTGCAGGAGTTCCCACCGACACAAACAAGCAAGTAGAGAGGTTATTATGGCTGGCGGTAGGAATCCAAAATCATCTGTGCAACGCACTTCCAGAATAACAGAAAACCTTGCTTATACAGGGTGTTTCAAAAATGACCGGTATATTTGAAACGGCAATAAAAACTAAACGAGCAGCGATAGAAATACACCGTTTGTTGCAATATGCTTGGGACAACAGTACATTTTCAGGCAGACAAACTTTCGAAATTACAGTAGTTACAATTTTCAACAACAGATGGCGCTGCGGTCTGGGAAACTCTATAATACGATATTTTCCACATATCCACCATGCGTAGCAATAATTTGGCGTAGTCTCTGAATGAAATTACCCGAAACCTTTGACAACGTGCCTGGCGGAATGGCTTCACATGCAGATGAGATGTACTGCTTCAGCTGTTCAATTGTTTCTGGATTCTGGCGGTACACGTGGTCTTTCAAGTGTCTCCACAGATAGAAGTCACAGGGGTTGATGTCTGGCGAATAGGGAGGCCAATCCACGCCGCCTCCTGTATGTTTCGGATAGCCCAAAGCAATCACACGATCATCGAAATATTCATTCAGGAAATTAAAGACGTCGGCCGTGCGATGTGCCCGGGCACCATCTTGCATAAACCACGAGGTGTTCGCAGTGTCGTCTAAGGCAGTTTGTACCGCCACAAATTCACGAAGAATGTCCAGATAGCGTGATGGAGTAATCGTTTCGGATCTGAAAAATGGGCCAATGATTCCTTTGGAAGAAATGGCGGCCCAGACCAGTACTTTTTGAGGATGCAGGGACGATGGGACTGCAACATGGGGCTTTTCGGTTCCCCATATGCGCCAGTTCTGTTTATTGACGAAGCCGTCCAGGTAAAAATAAGCTTCGTCAGTAAACCAAATGCTGCCCACATGCATACCGCCGTCATCAATCCTGTGCACTATATCGTTAGCGAATGTCTCTCGTGCAGCAATGGTAGCGGCGCTGAGGGGTTGCCGCGTTTGAATTTTGTATGGATAGAGGTGTAAACTCTGGCGCATGAGACGATACGCGGACGTTGGCGTCATTTGGACCGCAGCTGCAACACGGCGAACAGAAACCCGAGGCCGCTGTTGGATCACCTGCTGCACTAGCTGCGCGTTGCCCTCTGTGGTTGCCGTACGCGGGCGCCCTACCTTTCCAGCACGTTCATCCGTCACGTTCCCAGTCCGTTGAAATTTTTCAAACAGATCCTTTATTGTATCGCTTTTCGGTCCTTTGGTTACATTAAACCTCCGTTGAAAACTTCGTCTTGTTGCAACAACACTGTGTTCTAGGCAGTGGAATTCCAACACCAGAAAAATCCTCTGTTCTAAGGAATAAACCATGTTGTCTACAGCACACTTGCATGTTGTGAACAGCACACGCTTACAGCAGAAAGACGACGTACAGAATGGCGCACCCACAGACTGCGTTGTCTTCTATATCTTTCACATCACTTGCAGCGCCATCTGTTGTTGAAAATTGTAACTACTGTAGTTTCGAAAGTTTGTCCGCCTGAAAATGTCCTGTTGTCCCAAGCATATTGCAACAAACGGTGTATTTCTATCATTTAGTTTTTATTGCCGTTTCAAATATACCGGTCATTTTTGGAACACCCTGTATATTAAGTGAAGAAACATCTTAACTTGCTTCCTGTACTTACTGTGCCTTCTGCAACAATTACTTTTCTTTCTATTACTAGTCGCAGAACGCAGGCTAGGTAACGGCTTCTTATTACTGAGTACGAACGCTCACAAAGTATGCATTCTGACTGGGCCGACAAGCTTTGGGCGGCTGGTTAAATTAGCGTTGACAGGGTGCGCTATACTCTGTCTTCCTGGAGGTGCGGAACTGCTCATGCGTTTCATTGGCGCTTGGGGGCACCATCTTCTTGATGCTGTTTCGCCGTTCTGCGTTGGTCGGTGTGCAATCGATGCTTTAGGACTGCACAGTGTATTTCTGTGAGTCGCAGCTAGATAGCATGATTGTGCAACAGAGTGCTGCGTAACGTAAGGCCCGCCCCGGGCTCTGTAGTCTGCCTGCCCGCGCAAATAATCACGTTGGAAAAGTATTAGAGAAAACTTGTAGTAACATAATGAGGAAACTCCAAAGAAAAGAATTGTTCTGAATAGGACAAACCTCGAATTGCTGTTTTGTGGAAATGTTTCTAGGATGTTTTGCTGTTACTAGTGAGTATGGAACTAAATTTTGTCTGCAGCTCCATCATACTAAAAATCTTAGCAGAAGAGATGCAGTTTAAACAATTAATTATGTCAGTGTTTCTCCATGTAATTTCTCAGAGTTTGGGTAGTTTTCTGGATTGGTACTTCCACAAAATTTGGGGGATCCCGTGCTCGATCTCACATGAGTCACAGATTTTAACACACACCAAAAGATGTTCTTCAGCTGTGGGAAAGCAACCTCTAGATCGCTGATAAGGGCCATTGCTCAAAATCCCATTCTAACGTGATGTTTCCCGCTACCAGTTGGGGTGAAATGACGGAGGTGTATGTGGCAGCAAATGAAATGTCTGAATGTTACTTATAGAATAAACTTAATTATTTGTCTCACTGTCAACGAATAAGAAATAAAAAGTGAGCAGATATCTTCCACACAGTTCTCCGTTTCTTACCATCAGGATATTCTCAAGGTTACCGAACAAGACCGTGAGTGACCACAGTAAATTCTTCATAGTGCTTGCTATTCTTCAGCGTTATTTAAAATACGTCTCCCTTTCTATGGCGGTAGAAACATAAAACTATATACACTGAAGTGCCAAGGAAACTGGTGCACCTGTCTAACAACGTGCGGTCCCTGCGAGCACGCAGAACTGGCGCAACACGACGTGGCATGTTCTTGACAACTGTCTGGAGTAGTGCTGGAGGGAATCGACAAAATTAATCCCTCAGGGCTGTCCAGGGCTAAACAGCACGTTGCAAGGCATCCCAGATATGCTCAATAATGTTCATGTATGGGGAGTTTGGTGGTCAACGAAAGTGTTGCAACTCAGAAGAGTGTTCCTGGTGTAGCAGTTCTGGACGTGTTGTGTGTCGCATTGTCCTGCTGGATTTGTCCAAGTACATCGGAATGTACAATGGACACGAATGGATGCAGGTGATCAGACAGGATGCTCACGTACGTGTCACACTGTCGGAGTCGTATCTAGAGGTATCAGGTGTCGCTTATAACTCTAACTGCACGCGCCCCTCACCATTACAGAGCCTCCGCCAGGTTGAACAGTCCTCTGCACCCCTACACATCCATCCGCTCGATACAATTTGAAACGAGACTCGTTCGACGAGGCAACATGTTCTAGTCTTCATCGCTCCAATGCAGCAGAAGGTCTGCCTAAGGAGCCCCATTTCGCCAAACCCTCGATGGCACTCACCCACCTTCATAGGGAATTTTAAAAATGCACCTGTGCGGACGGAATACGTGACGAGAGAACCAAACCGCTGCAGACAGGCTAAGTTACTACTATTTCACCACAACAATGCTCCTCTTGCACCTGAAAGTTGTTGTTGTTATGGTCTTCAGTCCAGAGACTGGTTTGATGCAGCTCTCCATGCTACTCTATCCTGTGCAAGCTTCTTCATCTCCCAGTACCTACTGCAACCCACATCCTTCTGAATCTGCTTAGTGTATTCATCTCTTGGTCTCGCCCTACGATTTTTACCCTCCACGCTGCCCTCCAATACTAAATTGGTGATCCCTTGATACCTCAGAACATGTCCTACCAACCGATCCCTTCTTCTGGTCACGTTGTGCCACAAACTTCTCTTCTCCCCAATCCTATTCAATACTTCCTCATTAGTTATGTGATCTACTCATCTAATCTTCAGCATTCTTCTGTAGCACCACATTTCGAAAGCTTCTATTCTCTTCTTGTCCAAACTATTTACCGTCCATGTTTCACTTCCATACATGGCTACACTCCATACAAATACTTTCAGAAATGACTTCCTGACACTTAAATCTACACTCGATGTTAAGAAATTTCTCTTCTTCAGAAACGCTTTCCTTGCCATTGCCAGTCTACATTTTATATCCTCTCTACTTCGACCATCATCAGTTATTTTGCTCCCCAAATAGCTAAACTCCTTTACTACTTTATGCGTCTCATTTCCTAATCTAATACCCTCAACATCACCAGATTTAATTCGACTACATTCCATTATCCTCGTTTTGCTTTTGTTGATGTTCATCTTATATCCTCCTTTCAAGACACCATCCATTCCATTCAACTGCTCTTCCAAGTCCTTTGCTGTCTCTGACAGAATTATAATGTCATCGGCGAACCTCAACGTTTTTATTTCTTCTCCATGGATTTTAATACCTACTCCGAATTTTTCTTTTGTTTCATTTACTGCTTGCTCAATATACAGATTGAATAACATCGGGGAGACGCTACAACCCTGTCTTACTCCCTTCTTAACCACTGCTTCCCTTTCATGTCCCTCGACTCTCATAACTGCCATCTGGTTTCTGTACAAATTGTAAATAGCCTTTCTCTCCATGTATTTTACCCCTGCCACCTTTAGAATTTGAAAGAGAGTATTCCAGTCAACATTGTCAAAAGCTTTCTCTAAGTCTACAAATGCTAGAAACGTAGGTCTGCCATTCCTTAATCTTTCTTCTAAGATAAGTCGTAAGGTCAGTATTGCCTCACGTGTTCCAACATTTCTACGGAATCCAAACTGATCTTCCCCGAGGTCGGCTTCTACCAGTTTTTCCATTCGTCTGTAAAGAATTCGTGTTAGTATTTTGCAGCTGTGGCTTATTAAACTGATTGTTCGGTAATTTTCACATCTGTCAACACCTGCTTTCTTTGGGATTGGAATTATTATACTCTTCTTGAAGTCTGAGGGTATTTCGCCTGTTTCATACATCTTGCTCACCAGATGGTAGAGTTTTGTCAGGACTGGCTCTCCCACGGCCGTCAGTAGTTCCAATGGAATGTTGTCTACTCCGGGGGCCTTGTTTCGACTCAGATCTTTCAGTGCTCTGTCAAACTCTTCACGCAGTATCGTATCTCCCATTTCGTCTTCATCTACATCCTCTTCCATTTCCATAATATTGTCCTCAAGTTCATCGCCCTTGTATAGACCCTCTATATACTCCTTCCACCTTTCCGCTTTCCCTTCTTTGCTTAGAACTGGGTTTCCATCTGAGCTCTTGTTGTTCATACAAGTGGTTCTCTTATCTCCAAAGGTCTCTTTAATTTTCCTGTAGGCAGTATCTGTCTTACCCCTAGTGAGATAAGCCTCTACATCCTTACATTTGTCCTCCTGCCATCCCTGCTTAGCCTTTTTGCACTTCCTGTCGATCTCATTTTTGAGACGTTTGTATTCCTTTTTGCCTGCTTCACTTACTGCATTTTTATATTTTCTCCTTTCATCAATTAAATTCAATATTTCTTCTGTTACCCAAGGATTTCTACTAGCCCTCGTCTTTTTACCTACTTGATCCTCTGCTGCCTTCACTACTTCATCCCTCAAAGCTACCCATTCTTCTTCTACTGTATTTCTTTCCCCCATTCCTGCCAATTGCTCCCTTATGCTCTCCCTGAAACTCTGTACAACCTCTGGTTCTTTCAGTTTATCCAGGTCCCATCTCCTTAAATTCCCACCTTTTTGCAGTTTCTTCAGTTTTAATCTACAGGTCATAACCAATAGATTGTGGTCAGAGTCCACATCTGCCCCTGGAAATGTCTTACAATTTAAAACCTGGTTCCTAAATCTCTGTCTTACCATTATATAATCTATCTGATACCTTTTAGTATCTCCAGGGTTCTTCCATGTATACAACCTTCTATCATGATTCTTACACCAAGTGTTAGCTATGATTAAGTTGTGCTCTGTGCAAAATTCTACCAGGCAGCTCCCTCTTTCATTTCTTAGCCCCAATCCCTATTCACCTACTACGTTTCCTTCTCTCCCTTTTCCTACACTCGAATTCCAGTCACCCATGACTATTAAATTTTCGTCTCCCTTCACTATCTGAATAATTTCTTTTATTTCATCATACATTTCTTCAATTTCTTCGTCATCTGCAGAGCTAGTTGGCATATAAACTTGTACTACTGTAGTAGGTGTGGGCTTCGTATCTATCTTGGCCACAATAATGCGTTCACTATGCTGTTTGTAGTAGCTTACCCGCACTCCTATTTTCCTATTCATTATTAAACCTACTCCTGCATTACCCCTATTTGACTTTGTGTTTATAACCCTGTAGTCACCTGACCAGAAGTCTTGTTCCTCCTGCCACCGAACTTCACTAATTCCCACTATATCTAACTTTAACCTATCCATTTCCCTTTTTAAATTTTCTAACCTACCTGCCCGATTAAGGGATCTGACATTCCACGCTCCGATCCGTAGAACGCCAGTTTTCTTTCTCCTGATAACGACATCCTCTTGAGTAGTCCCCGCCCGGAGATCCGAATGGGGGACTATTTTACCTCCGGAATATTTTACCCAAGAGGACGCCATTATCATTTAATCATACAGTAAAGCTGCATGCCCTCGGGAAAAATTACGGCCGTGGTTTCCCCTTGCTTTCAGCCGTTCGCAGTACCAGCACAGCAAGGCCGTTCTGGTTATTGTTACAAGGCCAGATCAGTCAATCATCCAGAGTGTGGCCCTTGCAACTACTGAAAAGGCTGCTGCCCCTCTTCAGGAACCACACGTTTGTCTGGCCTCTCAACAGATACCCCTCCGTTGTGGTTGTACCTACGGTACCTACCTACGGTACGGCTATCTGTATCGCTGAGGCACGCAAGCCTCCCCACCAACGGCAAGGTCCATGGTTCATGGGGGGGCACCTGAAAGTAGGCAATCCAGAATCGGAGGAAGAGAAGATTATTTTTTAACGTCTCGTCATAAACATCACCATTAGAGACGGAGCACAAGGTAGGACTAGGGAAGGATGGAGGGAGAAAGCAGCCGTGGCGTTTCGAAGGAACAGTCCCTGCATTTGCTTTAGCCGGCCGATGTGGCCGAGAGGTTCTAGGCGCTTCAGTTTGGAACGGTGCGACCGCTACGGTAGCAGCTTCGAATCCTACCTCGGGCATGGATGTGTGTGATGTCCGTAGGTTAGTTACGTTTAAGTAGTTCTAAGTTGTAGGGGACTGATCACCTCTGATGTTAAGTCCCATAGTGCTCAGAGCCATTGAACCTTTTGCTTTAATCCATTTAGGGAAACCACAAAAAATCTAAGACAGGATGAACGGACGCGGGTTTGAACCATCGTCATCCCGAAAACAAGTCTAGCGTGCTGACCACTGCACTACCCCGCTCGGTCCCAGAATCGGAGAGTATCAGAGGAGTTAACGGCCTGCCAGCGCTTAGGACAGAAAAAGACAGAAAAAGTAAAATGAAGGAAATAATTCATACACTTGGAAATTTTTGTTACGTGGTATGAGGGAGTTACATGGAGAACATTCTAGGATATCTGACCGAAGGAATTTCCTACAAACAGGTCATGTTCACTTTTTCTATACGACAAATAGTTTGATCGTAGCGAGCGAGAGTATATCATAATCTAGGGCGTGGTTTATGAAGGCCAGCTTTAACATTGCAGGGTTGCATAAAGCGACAGCGGTATGTGCTGCTCAATAACCGTGTGTACAGTGTGTTTGTCTTAACGCGAGACACCTAAAGATCTTGAAAACTGTGCATATTACGAGAAAATTGTTCCGTGTGAAAAGTTAAGATTAGTAAAGGGGATACTGACGCCGTTACAGCTGTCCGCCTCCGAAGCTCCCCTCTAGCGAGTGCATTGTCAAGTGGGGAAAACTCAACGTTATTGCATGTTCACTCTCCATGCCAAAAAAATACTACGATCTACTCAAACCATTGTTTCTCATTCGTGGTAGATGGCGCTGTAATTGACAGTTGTCAAGCATGCCTGTTTTTGCAATTAATAGCCGAATCATATGATTCTACATTTCATTTGCAACGTAAATGTAAACTTTTATTTCCTAACGGTTGATATTCACTTACGAACTCTACCTGTGTGTTGCAAATGTGGGCCCTGCTGTACAAACAGTTTGGCTGGACATTGACAGTTGTGGCAGATAAGCTTGCATGGCAACGTTTGGGCTGTGTGGTTTGTCGTACGCTGTAACGCACGGCTTTCCGGGCAGGAAGGTGCGCCTGGTCCCCGGCACGAATCCGTCCGGCGGATTTGTGTTGAGGTCCGGTGAACCGGCTAGTCTGTGGATGGTTTTTAGGCGGTTTTCCATCTGCCTTGGCGAATGCGGTCTGGTTCCCCTTATTCCGCCTCAGTTACACTATGTCGGCGATTGCTGCGCAAACAAGTTCTCCACGTACGCGTACACCACCATTACTCTACCACGCTAACATAGGGGTTACACTCGTCAGGTGTGAGACATTCCCTGGAGAGTCCACCAGGGGCCGAACCGCACAATAACCCTGGGTTCGGTGCGGGGCGGCGGAGGGGTGAAGTGGATGGCGGTAGTCGTTATGGGGTTGAGGACCACTGCGGCTGCGGCGGGGACGCAGCCTCTTCGTCGTTTCTAGGCTGCCGGTTAACATACAGTGTGTTAACAGTAAGACGGCAGAGTTGTGAGGGGAGTGCGGGGAGAGGAGGAAGCAAGGCAAGCATTGACTGGCGAGGGGAGAAGGGGGGGGGGGACAAGGCACGCCTACCAGTTGCGGTGTTGGCACTACAAATTGCGCGTCATGCTTACACGAAAGCAGACGAAAGGCTTGGAAGGAAAACTCGCTTTAAATGTTGTTCGTAAACGAAACTGAAATCATGTACATTAATATCTATATACACTCCTGGAAATGGAAAAAGAACACATTGACACCGGTGTGTCAGACACACCATACTTGCTCCGGACACTGCGAGAGGGCTGTACAAGCAATGATCACACGCACGGCACAGCGGACACACCAGGAACCGCGGTGTTGGCCGTCGAATGGCGCTAGCTGCGCAGCATTTGTGCACCGCCGCCGTCAGTGTCAGCCAGTTTGCCGTGGCATACGGAGCTCCATCGCAGTCTTTAACATTGGTAGCATGCCGCGACAGCGTGGACGTGAACCGTATGTGCAGTTGACGGACTTTGAGCGAGGGCGTATAGTGGGCATGCGGGAGGCCGGGTGGACGTACCGCCGAATTGCTCAACACGTGGGGCGTGAGGTCTCCACAGTACATCGATGTTGTCGCCAGTGATCGGCGGAAGGTGCACGTGCCCGTCGACCTGGGACCGGACCGCAGCGACGCACGGATGCACGCCAAGACCGTAGGGTCCTACGCAGTGCCGTAGGGGACCGCACCGCCACTTCCCAGCAAATTAGGGACACTGTTGCTCCTGGGGTATCGGCGAGGACCATTCGCAACCGTCTCCATGAAGCTGGGCTACGGTCCCGCACACCGTTACGCCGTCTTCCGCTCACGCCCCAACATCGTACAGCCCGCCTCCAGTGGTGTCGCGACAGGCGTGAATGGAGGGACGAATGGAGACGTGTCGTCTTCAGCGATGAGAGTCGCTTCTGCCTTGGTGCCAATGATGGTCGTATGCGTGTTTGGCGCCGTGCAGGTGAGCGCCACAATCAGCACTGCATACGACCGAGGCACACAGGGCCAACACCCGGCATCATGGTGTGGGGAGCGATCTCCTACACTGGCCGTACACCACTGGTGATCGTCGAGGGGACACTGAATAGTGCACGTTACATCCAAACCGTCATCGAACCCATCGTTCTACCATTCCTAGACCGGCAAGGGAACTTGCTGTTCCAACAGGACAATGCACGTCCGCATGTATCCCGTGCCACCCAACGTGCTCTAGAAGGTGTAAGTCAACTACCCTGGCCAGCAGGAGAATAGCAGCCTGCATTGCTGCGAAAGGTGGATATACACTGTACTAGTGCCGACATTGTGCATGCTCTGTTGCCTGTGTCTATGTGCCTGTGGTTCTGTCAGTGTGATCATGTGATGTATCTGACCCCAGGAATGTGTCAATAAAGTTTCCCCTTCCTGGGACAATGAATTCACCGTGTTCTTATTTCAATTTCCAGGAGTGTATATATAAATGAATGTATGTATGTTTGTCTACTATGCGCTCACAAACCGTTCATCCGATTGCAATGAAACTTTGGTGTGCTGTTCTCCGAACGCCCTGAAAGAGTAATAGACAATATTTCAAGAGTTAGGTTACTGTTGCATGCGCAGCGCAATTGATTAGGTAAAGGCTTGTCATGCAGCGGACCCGGGTTTGATTCCCAATGCTCGCAATTTTTTAATTCATTCCCCGCGATGTTAAACTATTAATTATGAAATGTAAACGTACTTAAACAGGTGATATAGTACAACGTAACTGTCAATCTCTATATATACAAATGAATGTATGTATGTCTGCCCTCTGTGCGTTTTCAATTTGGTAATGTAGTGTAATATGAATGTGTTTAGAAATGATACAGTAACCAGTGGTGTTTCCATACAAAGTAATACGGTAGCAAGGAAAAGTGAAATATAAGGTAATTCGGACGAAATAGGGGGCTCCTTCAAAGTGATCGCGAACAAAATATCTGAAATGAAAACTCACCTTTTCTTGCTAGGCGTTTGTGGTGATACGCCAGGATGATTCTTGGAAAACTCTTTGAATCTTCCAATGCTACGCATGCTTTGTCCTGTGTATGTAGCAGCTCTCAGTGAAGATTTGTAAATGGGGTGAAGCAATTTTTTCTGCTCCCTCTCTCTTTCGCAGCATTCAATCACACGCAATATAATTTTGCGAGCATCGCTACGTAATACTGGTTTCCTTCTAACCGTAGGCCTACCGGTAGGGGTTGTTGGCGACTCCCGAGATGGGCCAGCAACTGCCTCTTCACTCATTTTGATAATGTTTAGCACAACTCCACAATAAAAACACGCAGAACAGTACAGCGCAAAACAATAACGAAGAAGACGGTAAAGGCTACCGTGTACACCACAGTCAGCTACGTAATGTTGGCAGCAGTCGAAACTGCGTGCTTACCGAAGCCTCCCGACGGTTACCGACTTCTACCGATTCAGGACTAGGGAGAGGTCTGCCATCTATAAGTTTACACACTGTACAATGGTAACGAAGTTTTCTGTTCCCTGCGGCGTTAATTGTGGCGAGTCCCAAACCATCGGAGAGCTTGGTGGCCGTCCCAGCCTTCAGTGTGTGTTTCCATCCAGCCACAATAGCTCGCGCTGGACGCTACATTGTTACCTGCGGAATGCAAACCACAACTGACGTAATAGGATAAAATGTCCATGACTGATAGTAAGGTACGCCCACCTGCCATTGATACACTCATATTCTCACCTCACCGCCCAGCGCCCCACCACGAGGCACGCGCCTGTGCAGTGCCTGGAACTTCATAAGCATGAACTCCGAACGTCTCAGTTCCACTCCACTCTAGACCCGCATTTCTTGGACAGCTGGCGTTATACATGTTGCATTTGTTGTGAAGAATATCGAAATAATTTATGGTGACACTTCTACAGGAACCCAAATGACGAGAGGTATGATGGCACGGAGCAATTAAACACCCCAGTGGTGAGAGACAATGGAACCCAGCGATGCCGGCCGGGGTGGCCAAGCGGTTAAAGGCGCTACAGTCCGGAAACGCGCGACCGCTACGGTCGCAGGTACGAATCCTGCCTCGGGCATGGATGTGTCTGATGTCCTTAGGTTACTTCGGTTTAAGTAGTTCTAAGTTCTAGGGGACTGATGACCTTAGAAGTTCAGTCCCATAGTGCTCAGAGCCGTTTGAACCGTTTTTTTTTTTTAACCCAGCGATATCATTCATCCTGATGGGAATAGAATATTATTACATCCTCGTCGTTGTTTCTGGATCACACTAAACGTAGTTTCTAACCGGATTAAAACGGCTAACCATACTATATTGTACAACCGTATTTTCAATACTACTAAACTTCGAAATTAAATATCAGCCGTTACAACACAAAGATTTTCATTTACATCGCATCTGTCAGTTCTTCATTGCAAATACACGCACACTTAATATTTGTCGATTACAGCTCCATCTCCCGTGAATCGAAAACAATGGTTCAAGTAAATTAAATCACTACACATGATAAAAATGGATGTAAATGTGTATATATCTACTGCAAGTATTAGGCTCTCCATATTTTGGGAGGAGGAAATATAAAGAAAACAAGAAAAAAAGTGTCTACTAAACGTGGGCTCTAAAATGTAGACTTAAAGAACTATGAGCACTTGTTCACCTACGCTAGAGTGAAACACGTAACTTCTACTGAACGACTCCCCATGCCTGTTGAACTATGCATCTCGGAACTCACTTTCACTAGAATTTTTTTTGTTTTCGTCCATATTATCTCCTCCCAAAATATGAAAAACAAGAGCCTGGAGTAGAATAGATGTGTTTCATAGTATCGAAGTTGAACAATTGCTCAAATCTCTTAAGGTAAGTGCCTTAGAGCTCTTTCTTACCACAAATGTATTATTTGTTTTCGTGTAAAGAACGTGTCCCGTTTGTGGTGTTTTTCTGTGACACTCCGTACATGTACGTATGTATGGTCGACATCACCTTCTAAGCACTGCACCGATTTCAACCGAATAAGGTACACATGATATTTAAAGTCTGGAAACAATTACTTTGGGCTTAAGAACGATATACCTACCAAAGAGGTGTCGGTGGGGGTGAAAAATCTGCGTAGCCCAGGATGCGCACGGACTGTCACTTTTGTGATCCTGCATTTGAGAATGCAAGCGCGTAGTGATTTGCAACAAGCTTTAGATATAATTTCAAACCTTTACGCAACATTTTCTGTCTCACAGCCCCCACAAAACAATGAAAAGGGAATAGTTTAATCGCTTGCTACATTTTTCTTTTCATGCAGTAAAACGCCCCTTGAAGCATGACGTTTTATTTGATAACTTCTTTACCACTAACAGCATTCGCAATACATTTTGCAGACTGTATTCACAGCAAAATTATGTCAATGTGCGGCAATTAAGGGGATACGACGTCATAAACACTGAGATGCGACAGTAACTACCGCATCGTGCAGGACGTCTAAATTTATTTTTCTTTGCTACTAACTCTATTCACAACACAATTCCACACAGTGTCCTCATATTTCGCTAGTAAAAATATATTATTGTACGACACATAGTTCAGGAGATATGACTTTACAAGCGCTGAAGTATTAATTTATTATTTGTTCACTTGTAACCTCATTCACAACAGATTTCGGAGACAGTAGGCACGAATACCAGTGGATTAACCTTCACACTGACATAATTGTACAGTACATAGTTTAGGAGATACGACGTCATAAACATTAAGCTGAGTGAAAAGGAAACTGCAGAGGGAAATTCGCTAGACGTAGAGGTGAAATACGTATGTGTGCAAATACGCGTAAAATATGGCAAGTATGTCTGAAATATGTTTGACGTGTGTGTAAGTGGGCAAAGCCAGGGGTAAAAGTCATACTAAACGCCTGGAAGGATATAAATCACATTTGGTAGATATGTTAATTACACCTGGAAACAAATACCGTAGGGATAAGAACCTCAAGCTTCCTATTGGATTGAGTGTTGTAACATGTAGAGAGAAGGGAGGATGAGGAAATATACTGATATCAAGGGAGAAGGAGGAAATAGGCACAGATAGGAGGAAAAGGAGATGGACAGAGGTGGGGAAATGGGCAATGAGGAGAGCGAGGAAGATGACGAGATGGACTGAGAAAAGAAAGAGGAGAAGAGGAACAGAGACATGGAAAGAAAAAGACAGGCAGAGAGATGTGTTGGGAGAAGATGAACATAGAGAGAGGGAGGAAGAAATGGACACACAGGGGGAGATAGAGAGAAGGAGACTGGCAAAGAGGGGCGAAGAAGAGATGGAACTAGAGGTGGGAGGAAATGGACAGAAGGGGAAGGAGTAGCTGGTCTGAGGAGGGAGAAGTCGATTAGCAAAGGGAGGGAGAGGAGGAGACGGACAGAAGAATGGTGGTGGAGGAGGTGGACAGAGAGAGGGACTAGTGGCAATGGGAGAAAGGTTGAAAGAGGTGATGGACTAATGCAAGAGTGGAATATATACACAACAGGGCAAATGCTGGACACTCAGCTAATAGGCAATAAAATGGGGGATTGCTAATTTGAAATGCAAATTTGACCCTGCCTACGCAACAAGGGTGGTTTGGCGGTAACCATATTTAGCGCAGACTGACGTCCCATTTACTAATTTAAACATTTCACTTAGTACATTTTTTTAATATGATGCGTCGATTCCGAGTTCTTTAGTTGTTGTAAGTTAAACTGAGCACCCTGGTAACAACGATAGATAAATATGCTTATTAGTTATCTCTGTATCCTCTGAATATCGATTCCTTAGTGATCCATCAGACCCCTCTGACTAATGTGTTTGAACTACGGCCCTTAAGTTCTATTGGAGTTTGTATTCACTGACACTGTGATGACAGAAAGACAGAAAAACGTGCGGCAGTTGCGAAGAGCTGTGAGAAAATTTACTGAATCCGTTTACGAATTGCACATCAAGTCATACAAAAATAGCGTGCGTCAATATGAATGTTGTTATTACTGCCTTTGATGGTCATAGATAACTATTTATCTCCATTTTTTATGGGAGAAGATATTAGACTATTTTGTTAAACCATTTTTGTTTGACATTCGTACTTTGTTAACTCCTACCTTCGGTCCTGTTAGTGTCCCACTTTATATTTCCTTTAAGGATCATCAGGAACAAATGTGAGTTGATAGTACGTTGTTAGCAGTCTTCTTGCCTGTTACGCAGTGTAACAGGCGCTATAGGTTTGCTGTTCATCATAAGCAAAAGGCGAGTGGTCTCGAGTAATACACTGAAAGACAAAAGAGCACGACGTACCACGAAGACGTACCGCGAATAAATTATCCGAATCGAACGGAAATCGATACATGTGATTTACATATGCAAAAAAAAGCAAGAGATTACAACTGCGGAAAAATTAGATGATTTAATCAAGAGAAAGATATTCACGAATTCAGCAAGTCAATAACGCCTTGGTCCACCTCCAGCCTATATTCAAGCACTTATTCGTCTCCCTTGACTGATATTTGCTGGATGTTTTCCTGACGGGTTTCGTGCCAAATTATGTCCAATTGACGCGTTAAAGCGTCAAAGTCTCGGGCTGGTTGGAGGGCTCTTCCCACAATGCTCTAGAAGTTCTCAACTGGGGAGAGGTCCGGCGAACTAGCTGGCCAGTGTAGGTTCGGCAGTAGAAAGACACCGTGTACGGGCGCGCTAGATGGCTTGCCATGAAGGCCAACAAAACGGCGTACAGAATGTCACCGGATGTCAACCAAACAGATCCTGCTATGAAATGAAATGGCAACCCAGACCATCATTCCTGGTTGTCGGTCCGCTTGGCGGGCGAAAGTCAGTTTGGTTCCCAACCGCTGTCTGGGGCATCTCAAGATCCGTCTTCGGTCGTTATTGGGCCTCAGTTCGAAGCGGGCCCCATTACTTGCTGAAGACTATTCTACTCCAGACAATAAGATTTCAAGGCGAAGACGTGCCTAGAGGCGAAAACTCGGTTTCTTCGTGGCAAAAGAGGAATGTATTACAGCCAAACATGGTTCATTCAGCGTATCTTACACATGTGTCTACGCGTGTAAGAACTCGTCGGAGGTTGGCCTGCCACAGCCATTCAGACACTTCGCAACCGTGCCACATAGATTCATTTGCTTCTATGAGACATGGATGTGGCTTATCAACACTAGGAACACCTTCTGCAGAGACCATTTGATTAAGAGGACGCCGCGTAGCGCGTTCCAGTGGACTGAGGGGAGCGTTTTGTATAGGCCACTCTACTACATACCGTTTATCTATCCCTCTGTCGTCGTAGGTATCAACAACCGTATCTTGAAAAGTGCGGCAGAGGATTTGTCATAGATCGCATTATTCGTCATATTCCTTAGCAAGTGTCGAGCTGTGTTCTAGATAAAGTTCTTGTGGAGAGTACCAAAGTTGAGTAAATATACAACCCATCAGACAGTCAGTTACAAATACAGTGCACAGAGATTACGATGATGCTGTTGTATAATCTGACTCGTTTCACAAGGTTATTCGTCGGCTTTCAAATATCGGTTGTATATGCCATCTCTTAAAAAATTAATGTTTCCTGTAAACAAGACTACACACGCATGCATGAAACGTACGATTTTTGCTGGAAACCATCGCTATAAGTTATCTTATAATTTTAACAGAAAGGTCAAAAGACCCTGATTACGTTGAAATAATATTGCTACATGAACTGAGGTACAGCCAGGTACTGCATTTGTACGACTTCATCGATGGTGCCTCAGTAATACTGCCGCTATACAATAACATTTTTTCTCTTTTTCTGGAGACAGCTTTATGTTTATGAATATTTATATCAAGTCGCAAATCTTTGCATCACTTTGAAATTTGTTTAAATCTGGCTCAATACGTGTTCAGCTAATTTTGGAAATACTTCATTTAAGATATTTCCGTCACCTGCAAACAGGCTAGGGCTACTATTAGTATTTTCATCAAGCTCTTTAATATTCAACGTGAATAGCAAGGGTGTCAAACATTTCATTTGGCGCATTCCTGAAGTTACTTCCACATCTGTCGATGGTTCTTCATCCCAGATAATGTACTGTGTCTTTCGACCAAGAAGACTTGAATCCAGTGAACATTTCCACTTAATACCTCTTCCAAAAACCTTTAGCAAAATAAACATTGGTGTTGCACCGATCTAATATTCCTTGGAAGTAAAGAAATTTCATTTACCTACCTAACCGGATTGGTGGTTCACTTCTGGTACCTCATTAGTAGAAAGTCACGACTTGTGCTTTCTCCATTTTTGATCTACAGTCCTACAGTACATACTGGACACAAGAGGGGGTGCATCAGCCGTTAATTGTGTGTAGTACCCGACAGTGATTCCGTTGTCCCTTGGGGATTTGTTTAATTTCAAGTTTTTCACAATGCCACTTGCACTAATGTCTATATCACTCATTCTTTTAGTGGTATGAGCATTAACTGGACCAATAAACTATGAATTATCTCTGTAAAAGAACATTAGGAAATTATGCTTATCCATTACGGGTGTTTTATAACCGTGACTGTATACTGAATGTAAAAATGTTATACAAAACTGCAACAAGTCACTTTTTTGAATAATTATGTTTTATTCCATGAACCAGTTTTCGAAACTTTTCAGGATCATCTTCAGTTGGTTTCAGGAAGTTACATCATTATAGCTAGCAGAATGCTGGGTGCTGGCTCTATGACGAAAAGATGAAACACACTTTAATGTATCGCCATGATTATAACTTATCTGTCGATATGGATGTAAATTTAGTTTTTTACTTACTGCGACAATATAAACGGCTTTTTTCGGTTGGTGTCCATCTGTCTGCCTCAATTTTGATGTCCAGTTGTTATATCACTGCACACACTTCCACACAAACTATATTAATTTACACTCTGACAGCGAGACTCTTCCAACATCCAGCATGCGCTTTACAACTGTTGCTTCTAAGGAATATCTTGACAGAAAGATATGGCATAGGCCTACTTTGCACAGAGATGTAATTTGTTCTCCTATACATGTATTAAAGTGGATATAAGGGCAAATATTTTAATCAGATTGGTGATAACAAGAGGGCACAAAATAAAATGAATAAATAAATTATTACAAGAACAAACATCAGGTGATCTGATATTTTATTTCTGATTGTATATTACGTATAATACAGGCAGTTTGTAGCAAATTTTTTAATCATGATTGGCAATAACATGAGTACCCAGGAATCGAGAATACAGAGTTATAGTATATGAAGTGAGACTCAGCTGTCTGTATGACTAGGACCTTTATATTTAAATTAATAACAAACATTCAGATGAACAGATGAAGTATATAGTCTACAGCCATACAAACAGGTTTAGTCCATTAGAATCACTATAACTTTTATATATATACCTTTACCTAAAATAAACAGAATCTACTCTTGTTAATACCCCAGATTATGTTAACATAACAACAGAAATAAGAAGCGTGCAAGGGATAAGTCGCTGCAATCGCGCCAATCGTATGCGTCTTCGGTGGCTCAAATGGATAGAGGGTCTGCCATGTAAGCAGGAGATCCCGGGTTCGAGTCCCGGTCGGGGCACACATTTACAGCTGTTCCCATCGAGGTATATCATTAACACCTGTCGGCAGCTTAGGGTTCCAATTCATTATCATTTAATATGAATTACACTAGTGGCTGCTGTCTGTATATCTATCTTGGGTACATAATGTAGTCCTTATCCTGTTAATAGTGGCTTACCCTCGTCGCTTTTTTCCTCATGCATTATTAGAATCGCTACTGCGTAACCCTTCATCAATTTTGTGTTGATCATTTTATGCTGATCTGGGCAACAGTCCTCTTCACCAATTCCTACTATATGTAACTTCAACCTACCGACTTCTCTTTTTAAATTCTCTAACCGTGCTACACGGTTAAAGGATGTAACATACCATGCTCCAATCCGTGGAAGGCTAGATTACTTATCCTGCTGATGACGTCGTCCCGTGTAGTACCTGCCAAGAAATTCGAATAGGTTACTGCTTCAACTCAGGGGTAATTTGCCAAAAAAGATTACATCATCAGTAAGCCATGCAGTGTAGCTTCGTTTACACGGGAAGTAAGGGTAACCCATTCCCTTCTGTAGTTCAATTTTATCAAAATAGTTAGTCGTACAAGGCCACACCTATCAATCATCCCGACAGTGGCCCCTAAAGTTACTGTAAAGGCTAATGCCCGTCTCCAAAATCCTAAGGATAGTTTGGTGCTCTCCACAGATTCGCCTTGGGTGACATGTGCTGTCTAAGTTCATCACGTCACTAGCCTTCGCTATGACCCATGCTTTGTTTTGCCACACCACGAATATAGTTGCACTTTAAGAAATTTGAGAACTAACAGCGACATTTGTAATGTACTTTGCAAACGAAACTGAAATACAGAGTAGCGTAAACAACAGAAGAATTATGACGCTGTACACTGTTATTTCTTTTTAGTTTATCAACATGTGCCCTTATCGTCCTAGAATCGATCTTCTTAGAATCGTACAGCACAATTTCGATACACTACAATTCATCGTTCGTTGGGGAAAAAAGCGGTCGACGTGGTGATGAAATTAAATTATTTGCATTGTTTTATGAGCAGCGTCAACTTCGAGATGTTATATGAGGACGTAAAGTTGAAAAGTTGCTGGGGAATAGAAAAATACAAATTTTAAGCACGCTGTGGAGTTTTTACCAAAAGAGTCATGAACTTCTGTTTTCCTGACAACCCTAAATGTATGTGGATGAACGGATACCCGACCAGTCTGGGAGAAACGTGTCCTTGTTTTAAGTCACTAGTCAGCGAGAGATGCAACTCCTAAGGATACTGACTTCGTAAATCTGCTCCCTATGTGTTAAGTGGTATTTAATCAGGCTTGAATAACTGTCGTCTCACCGCTGAAGGAGATGTACATTCGCTGTAATTAAGATGAAACCTCACCCTGTACCGGGTCTGCCACAGACTGCGGGGCGTATTGCGGACTCGGGGAGTTACTTCTCCTGAGTTTCAATGCTTTAAGATAATTATGTGAGGGTCTCGGAGATACAAATCTCTGCCACCGCTTGGTAAACGTTAGAGATACAGCAACCAACTACTTTTCCATTAATTACGCGTCTTCTTGTGTTTGGTAGCATCGTGTAAGTCAAATAAGGCGTCACGTTAGCGACAGTGACCTCCCCTTTACGACGACTTTCCACGTTAGTTTCTCATCATGGCATTCCTTCAGTTTTCGTCACAGATTACCATATGTGTCCATAACACCAACTTTGGCAGAGGTGTATTTCAACAGTAAAGGAAACAAAAGAAAAATTCGGAGTAGGTGTTAAAATCCATGGAGAAGAAATAAAAACTTTGAGGTTCGCCGATGACATTGTAATTCTATCTGAGGCAGCAAAGGACTTGGAAGAGCAGTTGAACGAAATGGACAGTGTCTTGAAAGGAGGATATAAGATGAACATCAACAAAAGCAAAACGAGGATATTGGAATGTGGTCGAATTAAGTCAGGTGATACTGAGGGAATTAAATTAGGAAATGAGACACTTAAAATAGTAAAGGAGTCTTGCTATTTGGGGAGCAAAATAACTTATGATGGTCGAAGTACCGAAAATATTAAATGTAAAATGGCAATGGCAAGGAAAGCGTTTCTGAAGAAGAGAAATTTGTTAACATCGAGTATAGATTTAAGTGTCAGGAAGTCGTTTCAGAAAGTATTTGCATGGAGTGTAGCCATGTATGGAAGTGAAACATGGACGATAAATAGTTTGGACAAGAAGAGAATAGAAGCTTTCGAAATGTGGTGCTACAGATGAATGATGAAGATTAGATGGGTAGACCACATAACTAATGAGGAAGTATTGGATAGAATTTGGGAGAAGAGAAGTATGTGGCACAACTTGACAAAAAGAAGGGATCGGTTGGTAGGACATGATCTGAGACATCGAGGGATCACAAATTTAGTGTTGGAGGGCAGCGTGGAGGGTAAAAATCGTAGAGGGAGACCATGAGATGAATACACTAAGCAGATTCAGAAGGATGTAGGCTGCAGTAGGTACTGGGAGATGAAGAAGCTTGCACAGGATAGAGTAGCACGGAGAGCTGCATCAAACCAGTCTCAGGACTGAAGACCACAACAACAAATGCTTGAAATAAAGTCCACCATTAACGATAGGAAAACAAATCCTTTCTCAACGTGTAAATTCTATATGATCATCAGGTACTTAAAAAAAATTATGAATGTAGTCTCTTGATAGCCAAACATAAAGGAGCACACCTCCAATTAGAACTTCTTCATATTCATCCTCGCCTTTTCCCGTTGCTCTAAGAGTTCTGTGTTGTTAAACGACTTTTAGGAATGTTGATGACAGCTGGTTCAAAAATGGTTCAAATGGCTCTGAGCACTATGGGACTTAACATATGTGGTCATCAGTCCTCTAGAACTTAGAACTACTTAAACCTAACTAACCTAAGGACGTCACACACATACGTGCCCGAGGCAGGATTCGAACCTGCGACCGTAGCGGACACGAGGTTCCAGAATGAAGCGCCTACAACCGCACGGCCACACCGGCCGGCCGACAGCTGGTGGCCGGATGAACTTCCTGACGTCACCACCCCTGCGTGGCGTAATCTGTGAACCCTATATGTCTGCCTCTTTAGTAAATCTAATGTTCAAGCGTGAGAGCGTTTTTTTTTTGTGTGTCTCAGGCGGTGCGAGGGTACCAGATGGTAATTCACCTATTTTTTTGTGGGAAACCGCCTAAAAGGCATATCGGGTCTGACCTGCTCATCTGTACTCGTCTTTATAATACGCTAGGCTGGTTCGATCTGGGCCAGGCTCTATTCCCTGCATGCAGAAAGCAGTGCGTTAACACGTTCAGCTATCCGGGCGGGTACATACCCATTCGTTCTCTCTGCGGGTTCGCTAGTCATTTTTATGTGCGAAATATCTTACAGAATAAATTAACGTCGTTTCCTATCATATCCTTCCTCCAAGGGACACTTTTTTATCATATACAAGCACAATCGCAAGAAAGGTTGCTCGATACTGCGCATTACAGAATTCGTAACGCTCTGTCCAGCTAGTCCCGGCTAAAGGCAGCAGGTTTTTACTTCTATTGCATTGATCATGGCCTATCCATCATTGGAAAAAGTTAATGAAGGATAAAACGCAACAACTGCCAGAGATAAAAATCTATACCACCAAACCTGTGAAATTACAAAAAAATAACGCTGTGGAGCTCTTGACAAACGCTATAACTACTGGTATATACTTAGCGTAGTATTAATGTTTTATAGTAAACCCCCGCCTATGAATAGTTTGTGTGGAAAATTACGAGATGACGATACGGTGGAATTCATGGGTTAAAGGGAGATTGTCTCTCTCACATAATAACTAGTTTGCATTCCGGAAGTGTACCTCATTCAGCATCAACCAAGCCTTCAGGCCAGTAATTTACGTGCATACGATCCACAGCTGGCGTCTAGTAGATCAACTTGTCGGTTTAAATAAGTTCAAAAACATACACATTCAAGATAGTTATTAATTATCCATGAAGTTTGTTAATGAGTAAACTGCCGTAAATTGCCATACTGGTTTTGATTTGATAGTCATTTTGAATGTCTCATGGGATGAATCTTGGCTTAAGACAATGTCATAAAACGAGTAGAATCTATCGATAGGAGTCTCGCATATACAAGACAACCAAAAAATGTGGTGACTGTTTGATAGTCCTGTTCTTCCTAAAAATTAATTTAGAATTATAATTTGTTAGGCTGAAATAGTGTTGTGTTATATCTTGCATGTAACCGTCAGCAGTTTCTAGGAAAACGCCAGTGGTACAGAACTACTGCTTGAAATACAGCTGTCAGTGATTGTTAAATAAACGCCGAGTAAGAAGATGTAATCTTTTGATGTAGCTCTTTGGTTGCATATGGTTTTGTCAAGAGACATCATCTTTGATTCTTCCGACTCCCCTTCCCCATAGGACTATAGAAGTCAAATCAGAAGAGCAAAAGTGAGTACTCAATAATACCTCGTCAACTACCCATCTTACGGGCTGAGGGGTCAACCTTGTACAATTCGACATCGGGTTAACTGTGAGGCAATGCACCATCTCATCCCATATAAAACATTTTGTCTCCACGCAGGATGTGGACGGCACGCAGGTATATGAAGATAAGCCTGAGTGCCTGTGGTACTATTTAAGAGGAAGGTACCAATCAACCCACATAATGACAGACCATGCAAAACACTAAGCCTCGATAGTGTCAGAGACCTATCATCGTGATAGCGGTGATATTCAGGAGGCTGGTACAAACGACACACAATGTCGTCATTTCTGAACTGCGTCTCGTCAGATCATACAAATCTCACTGGAAGACGGCTCATTCTGGCGAGCTATGTCCTCAAACCGACCGCAGAATTCAGCCCTTCGAATTGGGTAGTCTTCTTCATAGTTTGCAACGGTCTTGAAATACATACTTTTATGTTTACACCCTTACGAATTCATCTTAACGTCTCACCGTCTCACCAGACTTCCGGGCGATGTCTGGCTCACTGATTTTTGCATCGATCAGGCAAAATATAGCAGTACCACAGCACAGGATGTTGTTATTATAGCTCTTCGTTATCGGCCGAATCGTACCTTATGGACAACTTTAAGAGTTGAGTTGCTTTCGATTTTGTCACGAATACGCGACATGGTTCGAAGTGTTTGTGGCGATGTGATAAGCCTTTCCTGCCACTGCACTTGTACCTCGTGAATGTTCTGGCACTTTCAATACAATTTCAGTACAGACTAGTCTCCCGAAAACGACAGCGTCACCTGAAGTCATTGTAATGCTGGATGACTGACTTATTCCCATACAAATGATGTAAGTACATTAACTCTTCACACCTTCTCGGCTTATTGGTATGTCAAGATTAATAACAGTCAATTGTGTGTGTGGATGAGGGAGAAATAATAAATTAATTCTGGTAACGTGTTGAACAGCGCTTTTTGTTGCAACACACATTTGTTTATATCCTGCATCAGTGTTAGACAATATTGTTTTGTATTAATCAAACATTTGCTACAGAGACCGATTTCTGTTTTGGAACAATCCTGATCATCAGTTTTTGTTTGGCTGGCAAGTCCAAAGTACCTACTCCAGTTTCTGTATTAATTACATAAAATTATTTTCAAGTTTTACTGTAAAATACATTTAATGCTTATATCACCATTTTCATTACAGTATTAAAACTAGATGATTGGTTTCAGTTGTTGTCTACAAGCAGTATCGTTCAGATAGCAAAATAGGGGTGGAAATGCACTGAAAATCATCATTGTTAACTGTGTTCAAGCAATGACATTCAATTTTAGTGTCGGTGATCGAAACTACGTAGTTAAAACTTCGTGGGTGAGCCAGCTTGTAAACCACAATCTCGCGGCATGACGATATTAAAGAAGGACGTTAGTAAAAAATGCCTTACATGCCCATGATTTGCTGTGGTAAAGAATTTTTTATAGTATGCTGTTCTCAATAAAACACCTGCTATATAATTACAAATCATGGACATGTGATGCAGTTTTTAATAATGAAACTGGTTATTTGCCTTTCAATTATTAATTGGGGTGTGTGACTTACTTTGTAAAATTCCTTTTTACGCACAATTGTGTAAATAGCATTTGGTGGATTTACTATAGTTAAACCGGCTGACTCCAATGTCTTACTACTATTTAATACGGTCGAAGCCTATTGCTGGACTGATGTGAAAGTCATTGCCGGTGCTGTAGTACGTGCATTCCATTCATGTTTGCCATGCCCATGAGCCACTAGTCAGCTTATTGTGAAACTCGTTACTGACACCCAAGAGCTAATTATTATAAAAACTGTTCGCCAATGTGGCAAATTCAAGCATTCAGACCGTATTTCCTAATCACGTTAGCGTTCGATGTAGACGACGTTGGTAACAACATGTAACTTGTAATGTATAATCGCTTGGCCGGCAAGATCGGCAAAATCCTACAACACCTTATGACGAGGGTCAGATCTCGGTGTGCTGGTAATACGTTAAGAGCAGGCTGCTGAACACCTGTGAGGGGTGAGCGCGATGAGCGAAGAAACTGTGCGAGGGTACCAGATGGTAATTCACCTATTTTTTTGTGGGAAACCGCCTAAAAGGCATATCGGGTCTGACCTGCTCATCTGTACTCGTCTTTATAATACGCTAGGCTGGTTCGATCTGGGCCAGGCTCTATTCCCTGCATGCAGAAAGCAGTGCGTTAACACGTTCAGCTATCCGGGCGGGTACATACCCATTCGTTCTCTCTGCGGGTTCGCTAGTCATTTTTATGTGCGAAATATCTTACAGAATAAATTAACGTCGTTTCCTATCATATCCTTCCTCCAAGGGACACTTTTTTATCATATACAAGCACAATCGCAAGAAAGGTTGCTCGATACTGCGCATTACAGAATTCGTAACGCTCTGTCCAGCTAGTCCCGGCTAAAGGCAGCAGGTTTTTACTTCTACTGCATTGATCATGGCCTATCCATCATTGGAAAAAGTTAATGAAGGATAAAACGCAACAACTGCCAGAGATAAAAATCTATACCACCAAACCTGTGAAATTACAAAAAAATAACGCTGTGGAGCTCTTGACAAACGCTATAACTACTGGTATATACTTAGCGTAGTATTAATGTTTTATAGTAAACGCCCGCCTATGAATAGTTTGTGTGGAAAATTACGAGATGACGATACGGTGGAATTCATGGGTTAAAGGGAGATTGTCTCTCTCACATAATAACTAGTTTGCATTCCGGAAGTGTACCTCATTCAGCATCAACCAAGCCTTCAGGCCAGTAATTTACGTGCATACGATCCACAGCTGGCGTCTAGTAGATCAACTTGTCGGTTTAAATAAGTTCAAAAACATACACATTCAAGATAGTTATTAATTATCCATGAAGTTTGTTAATGAGTAAACTGCCGTAAATTGCCATACTGGTTTTGATTTGATAGTCATTTTGAATGTCTCATGGGATGAATCTTGGCTTAAGACAATGTCATAAAACGAGTAGAATCTATCGATAGGAGTCTCGCATATACAAGACAACCAAAAAATGTGGTGACTGTTTGATAGTCCTGTTCTTCCTAAAAATTAATTTAGAATTATAATTTGTTAGGCTGAAATAGTGTTGTGTTATATCTTGCATGTAACCGTCAGCAGTTTCTAGGAAAACGCCAGTGGTACAGAACTACTGCTTGAAATACAGCTGTCAGTGATTGTTAAATAAACGCCGAGTAAGAAGATGTAATCTTTTGATGTAGCTCTTTGGTTGCATATGGTTTTGTCAAGAGACATCATCTTTGATTCTTCCGACTCCCCTTCCCCATAGGACTATAGAAGTCAAATCAGAAGAGCAAAAGTGAGTACTCAATAATACCTCGTCAACTACCCATCTTACGGGCTGAGGGGTCAACCTTGTACAATTCGACATCGGGTTAACTGTGAGGCAATGCACCATCTCATCCCATATAAAACATTTTGTCTCCACGCAGGATGTGGACGGCACGCAGGTATATGAAGATAAGCCTGAGTGCCTGTGGTACTATTTAAGAGGAAGGTACCAATCAACCCACATAATGACAGACCATGCAAAACACTAAGCCTCGATAGTGTCAGAGACCTATCATCGTGATAGCGGTGATATTCAGGAGGCTGGTACAAACGACACACAATGTCGTCATTTCTGAACTGCGTCTCGTCAGATCATACAAATCTCACTGGAAGACGGCTCATTCTGGCGAGCTATGT
Source organism: Schistocerca cancellata (assembly GCF_023864275.1). Lineage (NCBI taxonomy): Eukaryota > Metazoa > Arthropoda > Insecta > Orthoptera > Acrididae > Schistocerca > Schistocerca cancellata. The sequence continues at coordinate 20,232,313 of NW_026046729.1, read as the reverse complement.
CCTCAAACCGACCGCAGAATTCAGCCCTTCGAATTGGGTAGTCTTCTTCATAGTTTGCAACGGTCTTGAAATACATACTTTTATGTTTACACCCTTACGAATTCATCTTAACGTCTCACCGTCTCACCAGACTTCCGGGCGATGTCTGGCTCACTGATTTTTGCATCGATCAGGCAAAATATAGCAGTACCACAGCACAGGATGTTGTTATTATAGCTCTTCGTTATCGGCCGAATCGTACCTTATGGACAACTTTAAGAGTTGAGTTGCTTTCGATTTTGTCACGAATACGCGACATGGTTCGAAGTGTTTGTGGCGATGTGATAAGCCTTTCCTGCCACTGCACTTGTACCTCGTGAATGTTCTGGCACTTTCAATACAATTTCAGTACAGACTAGTCTCCCGAAAACGACAGCGTCACCTGAAGTCATTGTAATGCTGGATGACTGACTTATTCCCATACAAATGATGTAAGTACATTAACTCTTCACACCTTCTCGGCTTATTGGTATGTCAAGATTAATAACAGTCAATTGTGTGTGTGGATGAGGGAGAAATAATAAATTAATTCTGGTAACGTGTTGAACAGCGCTTTTTGTTGCAACACACATTTGTTTATATCCTGCATCAGTGTTAGACAATATTGTTTTGTATTAATCAAACATTTGCTACAGAGACCGATTTCTGTTTTGGAACAATCCTGATCATCAGTTTTTGTTTGGCTGGCAAGTCCAAAGTACCTGCTCCAGTTTCTGTATTAATTACATAAAATTATTTTCAAGTTTTACTGTAAAATACATTTAATGCTTATATCACCATTTTCATTACAGTATTAAAACTAGATGATTGGTTTCAGTTGTTGTCTACAAGCAGTATCGTTCAGATAGCAAAATAGGGGTGGAAATGCACTGAAAATCATCATTGTTAACTGTGTTCAAGCAATGACATTCAATTTTAGTGTCGGTGATCGAAACTACGTAGTTAAAACTTCGTGGGTGAGCCAGCTTGTAAACCACAATCTCGCGGCATGACGATATTAAAGAAGGACGTTAGTAAAAAATGCCTTACATGCCCATGATTTGCTGTGGTAAAGAATTTTTTATAGTATGCTGTTCTCAATAAAACACCTGCTATATAATTACAAATCATGGACATGTGATGCAGTTTTTAATAATGAAACTGGTTATTTGCCTTTCAATTATTAATTGGGGTGTGTGACTTACTTTGTAAAATTCCTTTTTACGCACAATTGTGTAAATAGCATTTGGTGGATTTACTATAGTTAAACCGGCTGACTCCAATGTCTTACTACTATTTAATACGGTCGAAGCCTATTGCTGGACTGATGTGAAAGTCATTGCCGGTGCTGTAGTACGTGCATTCCATTCATGTTTGCCATGCCCATGAGCCACTAGTCAGCTTATTGTGAAACTCGTTACTGACACCCAAGAGCTAATTATTATAAAAACTGTTCGCCAATGTGGCAAATTCAAGCATTCAGACCGTATTTCCTAATCACGTTAGCGTTCGATGTAGACGACGTTGGTAACAACATGTAACTTGTAATGTATAATCGCTTGGCCGGCAAGATCGGCAAAATCCTACAACACCTTATGACGAGGGTCAGATCTCGGTGTGCTGGTAATACGTTAAGAGCAGGCTGCTGAACACCTGTGAGGGGTGAGCGCGATGAGCGAAGAAACTGTTTTTCCCTCGTCTCCTCCCAGCTAGTGATTGCGCAATGTCTGTCTTATCACTTTGCTTTAACAGTGATCTTCATAGTCTGTGATGTTATGTGTCTTCGTATGCCGTTTATTGATCCCAATTTCATTGTACAATACAATGAAAAAGAAGAATTATGTAATTTAACGTGCATGGAAACTTTATGTTGCCATTGCAAGCAAGTAACTAATGACTAGAAACAGGAAAATATCGCGAAAACGATAAAGCGAAAACTGACGCGAAACTTAAGGTTTCTCAATGAAATTACGCGATATCGGCGATTTTTCGATATAACGTAAAATTTGTCATTTTCCCATATAAAAAAGATATTTTAAGTCGCAGGACGACACTTTATCAACATTTGTAACATAGATATTGAATGTCGAAATTGATATTTGCCCTTATGCTGAGGTTATTCGTGTACACTCTTAAAATGGCACTTCATATCTCGCGTAACGAAATATAATCTAACTTCAAATTAGCAAAAGAGAGAAAAGAAATAAATAACTAATAATGGCAAAAACACCGAATCTGACAGAAATATAAGATTAAAATTAACAATAAACACGGAATTTGGCGAAACCCATCTTCTCTGGTAAAAAATAACTCCTCTTTTTAGATAAAAACACAGAAAGTGGCAACAAATAACAAAGAAATTGGCAAATACAGTATACCTAATTTGAAAGAACACCCGGGAATTGGGAAGAAATAGCAGCAACAGTGGCAAAAAAATTACCTCGAATTTGGCAGCACCTGATCAGAAAAAAAAAATGTAAATCCGAATCTGGCATAGCAGTCGAATTAGGCCAGAAATAACGCAGAATTTGGCAAAGAATGAAACGAGAATTGGTAAAAAATATGGCCAAATAGGAAAAAATATAGACCGAAATCGGCAAAAAAGAAAGAAATTGGTTAAATAACACCGAAATCCGCAAAAATAAGATTGAAATAGGCAAAAACACATAAATTCACGAAAAACTATGAATCTGACAATAAATAATGCAGAAAGAAGAAAAGTTACAGGGGCAGGAAAAACATAACATCGAAATATGAAAAAGTAACAGTGACATCAGGAAGAAACTAATTTGGCGAAAAGCAGCACTGAATTTGGCATAAAATAGCAACAAAATGTGCAAGAAACACCAAAACTGACAAAAACTTACACCAAATTTGGCCATGAAATGAAACGATTGCTTATTGAACGATGGTATAAGATTATTTATCTCATCTACACAGCCGGCCGCGGTGTCCGAGCGGTTCTAGGCGCTATAGTCTGGAACCGTGCGACCGCTACGGTCGAATCCTGCCTCGGGCTTGGATGTGTGTGATGTCCTTAGGTTAGTTAGGTTTCAGTAGTTCTAAGTTCTAGGGGACTGATGACCTCGGCAGTTAAGTCCCATAGTGCTCAGAGCCATTTAAACCATATGAAACGATCCTTTCCCGTCCATACGAACAACAGAACCTTAACATTGGCGATGTTTTCCATGAATAATACTAAACCTGTTACGTGATAAAACGATGCATTTCACTACTTGTATATATAGTACGTATGTTAATAATTATACATCTGTTATTACCGTCAATACGCACAAGCGGATAATTTGACTGATATTCTGTAAGTATTATTTCACTGACGAGGTGATAGGTTCTTTGTATATTTACGTCGTTCGAACGTAATGCTGTCACCCACAGTTACATAGCTGACGGATATGCATTCATAAATATGTTGCTATTAGTATGCATGCTGCTATGCGCTAAAGCACATCACAGTACCTACTGGACTCGCTGCAGCATTTCTGATGCGGGAGTTCTTCTCAGCAGCGGATAGTACACGTCGTATAAATACAAACGACCTTCTTATCGTACACAGTGTCACAGAATAGTTAAATCAGATCAAAACCATGGTATCCTTCACGGTAGTGGATACTTACTTTTCCGTGTCTAACATGGATGTCTATGGGAACATTTTGTAATTGTTTCTTGCCTGTGAGGAGAACTCGTTATGACATAATAATTCATTTTGTCTGTACACTGCGCAAGATTATGTCTCACGCAGTGACAGTCTCAGATCTGGACTACATCGGAAACAAATCCCTTACACATTGTCACGTCACGTAGTTGTATAACACACTGACAGAACAAAATTCAAACACCAAGAAGGAGTTATGCTACATAAATGATAGTTGGCAGCCGTGTTTATAAATCTGGAAAGATGGTGTCTATTCACATTTCGCGCTTGTCGCATAAGAGCGCATAGCGCCGCTATGAGGATGCAAATCCAGATTTGCTTTAAATACACACTGTAATGGTCGAGGATGATAGTTACCTTGGAGACTGGACGTGGCGAATTGATGTTAGTCAAGAATTCCTCTAACAAGGGAACCTCCCCATCGTACCCCTCACAAATTTAGTTATAAGTTGGCACAGTGGATAGGCCTTGAAAAACTGAACACAGATCAATCGAGAAAACCGGAAGAAGTTGTGTGGAACTATGAAAAAAATTAGTAAAATATACAAACTGAGTAGTCCATGCGAAGACAGGCAACATCAAGGAAAATGGGTGTCACGGAGCGCCGTGGTCCCGTGGTTAGCGAGAGCAGCTACGGAACGAGAGGTCCTAGATTCAAGTCTTCCCTCTAGTGAAAAGTTTAAATTTTTATTTTCAGTTTATGTGACAAACTCTTATGTTTTCATCACTTTTTTCGGAGTGATTATCACATCCACAAGAAAACCTAAATCGGGCAAGGTAGAAGAATCTTTTTACCCATTCGCTAAGTGTACAAGTTACGTGGGTCGACAACATATTCCTGTCATGTGACGCACATGCCGTCACCAGTGTCGTATAGAATATATCAGATGTTTTCCTGTGGAGGAATCGGTTGAACTATGACCTTGCGATCAAATGTTTTCGGTTCCCATTGGAGAGGCACGTCCTTTCGTCTACTAATCGCACGGTTTTGCGGTGCGGTCGCAAAACACAGACACTAAACTTCTTACAGTGAACAGAGACGTCAATGAACGAACGGACAGATCATAACTTTGCGAAAATAAAGAAAGTAAAATTTTCAGTCGAGGCAAGACTTTTTTTTTTTTTATTATTGTATTTTGCTAAAACATACATTTCAAGTATTCAACAGTACAATTAATGATTAAACCATTTGCAACATTAAAAAAAGAACCAGTTTTAAACTATTTATATGCTAAATATGTCTAATACAGTAATAATGGTAAAACAAACTTTAAAAGTGGTTACAGTATAACTTTGCTCAAGATAACTGAGATTATTCTAGGTGCAAACTATTGTCACCCAATCAGTGGGTTTGTCTTCAAAGTTGAATTCACTGTTTAATTTGTAAACTGTCCATTGAATAAAAAATAATAGCATATTTAATACCAGTTTTCTTGACTATGAACCAGTTTAAATACAATCCAATTAAACACATACAATAACACAAAAAAAAACAAAAAATACAAAAAAAATAGTTCCAGAAGCAAGGTTAAAGTAAATAATAATAAGGAACCAAGTGACTTATTTTTCTTCTGTTCGTTCTCGTTCAAGGTGTTGTAATGGTTTCACATATTTAACCAACACCCATTCTTTCAAAAATGATCTTCAGCATGTTGCCATAGTGCTTCTTGTGGTTGCGATACGTGCTGATTTTTGCATATTCACACTTCATGTAAACGCGGAATTCTATCTCGTTGTCCGACCCAAGTGTGTGGATGACATAACTAACATATTTTCCCATTAACCAGCTAATGGCGTTGGTTTTTAATTTCGGAAAGTATGTCATGTCCGGTCTCAGGAGGAGCGACGGCGTTATATATTGCGTAGAGGATCTGGTGAGAAAGGCGATTTGTTGCCTGATCCAATTCCAGTTATGCACATTGCCACCACAGGTGAATCTGTGGCTGAGTGTATCCACCAGATTGCATTTTCCACAAAGGTGTGTCTGGTTTAAACCGATCCCATATAGTCTCTCGTTGGTGCTGATGACATTATTAACTGTTTTGTACCATGCGGAAATAGCGTCTGTAGATAGCCCGGCATAGTTGATGTTCCGCCATACAGCTTTCCAGTCACAATTTGGGAATTTCGTTTCAATTTTGTTTCTACCCTCATTTAACTTCCTTTCAAGTATGATGTCGCGCGCTGTGATACGTGTGTTGCTTCTGATTTCGTCACTAAGATAACTTGCTTCGAGGAAAAAGTTCCTCACATACTGCAGACGGGCATTAATCCTTCGCACATCAATCGGTGCTTGCAGGCTATGGGGTGTCACAGCCTCAAAGAGCTTTGCGGTTATACATTGTGGAAGTTCTCTGAGTATATGGAAAGTCCGTTTGAGGAACAGAGCAGACGCTTTATTGCGAATATCCACCAAACCGAGGCCCCCGTTTCTGACATCCAGTATAACCGTAGTCGCACCAACCCTGAATATGTCTCCTCTCCATAAATAATTGGTAACAGTGGACATGATCCCTTTCGCTACTAGTTTAGGGATTGGAAATACCTGCGCAGTGAAATACGCTTTAGACAAAACGCAGGAGTTGATGAATCTGACTTTTTGCACCAGGTCCATAGTTCGATGGATGTTCTCCATTACAGCACCATGAACTTTCCTCCTAGTTTCCGTCCAGTTAAAAGCAGCCATCCTCATCGGACATGCCATTAAGGTGATTCCCAAAGTTTTATGTTTGTTGTCTTGTTTTGCCCATGCCAGTCGAAGGTGATCTAGGCCCCGTAGATTCAATATTTGACTTTTGTTTTCATTTGCTGTCGCTCCCGACGCTAGACAATATCTTTGGATTTCTCTTTCCAGTGTAACTGTCTCCTCCTTATTCCTTATTACAACGCCCACGTCATCAGCATAAGCTCGTATGACAGTTTTCTCACCACTCAATGTTATGCCTGTTAATCTTGCGTGGACAGTGCGGAGGAAGGGCTCTAAAGATACTGAAAATAAAAACATTGATAAGGGACTGCCCTGTGGAACCCCTCGCCTTATCTGTATGGGTTTAGATGTTTGGCCATTGATTGCTATTTTCGCATTTATACCTGTTGCAATATTCCTTAGCATGTTCACAATCTGGGGGTGGAAATCCATTCTTGACAGCGTCGCAAAGAGGTATCTATGACTAACGCGGTCAAAAGCTTTGTTGAAATCTATAAAGATTAAAGCACATTTTATACTTGTCACTGAGGTAATTGCAATGACGTCTCTGTATGCAGATAGACTTTCGAATATCGTTCTGGTCGGAGAGCAAGATTGGTGATGACTCAATATTTTGTTGGAAAAGGCAGAGAGTCTTTTGTTGATAATACGCGAAATTATTTTGTAATCAGAATTTAGTAGCGAAAGAGGCCGAAAATTGTTTAAGTTGGTTTTTCCTTTACTCTTAGGAATCAGTACTATTTTACTTTCCTTAAACTCTGCAGGGACCGTTTTTCCGTTCAGGACCTCATTTGCCATGGAAGTGATCTTATCCCCAATTATAGACCAGTAGCGGGCATAAAACTCCACAGGGAGGCCATCAAGTCCCGGAGATTTTTTGAGAGGTGAGTTACGCACTGCCTCATGCACTTCATCTTTAGTAATAGGTGACAGGATGTCAGCGTTGTCTGTTCCCGACAATTGTGGACCTAAAATAGTGAGAAAATCCGCGAGAGCTGCATCTTCCACTGTGGTAGGGGCATATAAGGTTTCATAGTACCTGTGGACTTCGTCCAGTATTTCTTTCTGGCATGTGAGCTTTGTACCAGTATGCGTCTGGACTTCATCAACAAAAGTTTGACGTCTATTTTTAGCATGCCGCACCAAGTGATACAGAGAAGCTGTTTCATCTGCTATGACTGATGTGGCTTTCGATTTAATTTTTAGTCCCTCCATCTGTTGCCGTTTAATGCTTAATAACTTGGCTTTTATTTTTTTGATATCATTCAGACGAATTACGTCATCATGTGCCTGTTTATATAAGTCTCTTAAAACCTTATAATAAAACTCCATTGTATTCCTCAACTCCCTGTGCCTCGCTGCACTATACTGCATGACAACTTTCCGCAGCCTTGGTTTAGCCCTCCTTGTCCACCAGTCAATGACTGTTGGGTGCTTGTCTACTGTGCGGAGGCACATAGTCCACGCAAACCTTACTTCCTGTTCCAGTTCTTCGTCAGTTAAAACAGAGATATTTAAGTTCCATTGGCCTCTGAATCGACGGGTTGGCTGTACACTTAGATTAAAGCAAGTTAAAAGTGTACTGTGATCGCTAAAATACACTGGAATAGTCTCAACGTTTAATAAATAATTTTGCAAATTTGATGACACGTAAATTCTATCTAGTCTGCTGCGAGAGTGGCTGGTTATATACGTGAACCCGACTGACGTCGAGTGCTGAAGTTCCCACACATCCTTAAGGTGTAGATCACTTACTAACTTTTTTAACTGTGGCGAGTAGTTGAAGTTGGGTTGTTGATCTTTCTGGTTTAAAACACAGTTAAAATCTCCACCTAGTATAAGAGAACACGGATTTTTCCTCAATAAATAAATCAGTTCATCTTGAAAAAACTTCGCACGATCCAATTTGTGGGAAGTTCCTGATGGGGCGTAAAGGTTAATCACTGTCACATCGAAAATTTTTATGCCTATTGCTCTTCCTGATTCTAGTCGTTCGATTTCAGTCACCGGAATGCCTTCCCTTATAAGAATGGCTGTACCGATATTGGCTTCCGTAGAAACATTAACAATTTCAAAAAAGCCTGGGATCCGAAATTCCGCTATCGCAACTTCTTGTAGCAACGCGATATCTGTTCCGGACTGGTACAAGAATTCTTTTAGTGCTGCCAATTTCAAGGGTGACTGTATTTTATTAATGTTAATAGTAGTAATGCTATAAGCTTGCAGCACAGACATACCGGAAGAAGCTATTTGAGATGAGGTTAGGTATGATTATAGCAGCAAACGTGCTTCCCTACAAGGCACGATCTTTACAAGCTGTGTGCCCATTACATGTACTAACTGCCTACAAAAATTCGCATTGCTTTTAAACAAATAGCTTGAGAAGAAAAGTATCCTGAAATCCTGACAACGCATTGCTATAAGTCACTGTGGCCATTCTCTTTCTCCTCGTCAGTGTTGGCCCTGATGACTTCATATTTAATATTCTTTTTCTTTATGTCTTTCTTCTCTGGTGTGACTTTCGCTTGATGACGCGTGACAGCAAGACCCGGTGTCTGTCGCAGCCGCCGGCGGTGGCTAAATGGGGCAACGGCCGTGGCTTGCGAGTCGTCAATGTTCGGCTCCGGCGTGGTGTCTGTTGTGTTGTTTTGCTGGCGAGGCGGTGATGCTTGTGTATTTCCTCCTTCGGCGCGGCGTTGCGCTTCGGAGTCAGCAGGTTCTTTACCTGGTACTTCCTCGTACGGTTTGCACTGTATGGGTTGTGCACTTGATGCGGTTATTTCAGCCGTGACCTCAGGCTCAGGGTCACATTTCCGTGAAAAATCACTATCCGCTGCGTCACTATCTGTTCGTGGCGGTGTAAGTCCTTGTGCGGAAGTGGGAGCCACATCGACCGTCATTCCATCTCCTTTTTCCACTTCTAACAGATCTTCAGGACCGGGCTTCGGCCTCCTGGCAACGGGTGTTTCACAGGAAGAGTCCTCATCAACATTTCTTTCAGTGTCCTCTAGAGGACGCTTTTTTGTGGGAATCTCGCTGTCACGGGACGGAATTTCAGCAGTTAATGCAAGTTTTAAAGACGGAAAGTCATTAACATTAAGTGCAACATTTTCAGAGGTAGTAACAGGATCCACGACCGCCGCCGGTTCTGTTGTATTACTGGCTGGCAACAAATCGTTGAGTGTCAATTTCCGGCGTTGCGTAAGGTTATTTGTTAGCACAAATACACGGCGAGGGCAGTCCTGACGGAGGTGACCAGACTCGTTACATACATGACATGTAGGGGTTTGCCCTGAGTACATTACATGCGCCTTGTGCCCGTCAACAAAGATGTGGGAGGGAATGTTTGCTTTCACTTCCATCTCCACGGAGCGAATGCCGTTAAAGCACTGCAGCTTGAAATGCGAAGCCCACCTTTCGTTGACTATTTGCCTGACAACCCCATACTTTGATAGGACATCTTTAATTTTCGAATTGTCTACTTCTATGGGAATATTCAAAACCCTGACATTCCTAATTACAGACTCGGAATTCCGGAGTTTGACAGTACTTTTAGTACCATCACGGTGTATAAATTCCGTTTCATAACCAAATTTTGCCAGAAAGCGGTCTACACTCGCGGAATCGTTAAACTTTACAAAAATGCAGTATTCATCAGAGTCCAGCTGCATGGTATGAACAGATTCAGAATGAAGGCCAATTACCTCGGTAATCCAGTCGTGTATTTCAAGTGCAGAGGGCTGTACTCGACGGGTGTACTTGTCGAAGGTGAAAATCACGGTGTTTTTTCTCACGGAGTTTGCCATGGTGTTCTGCAGCGAAGAAATCTCGGACAACGCCGAAATCCCAACGGCACTTCGTAGAAAGATGACACGAAAGAAGACCAAATGCGCAATTGATAACGCTTAATTCACGTGCAAAACGTCACAAAACACGAAAACACTGGCGTAAACACTGTACGTTCACGGGGCAAACTTGAGGAGCGTGCGACCGCTGCGGCAGCTAACGCCAGACTGTCGACTTGAACCAAGGACCTCTCGTTCCGCAGCTATTCACGCTAACCACGAGACCACGGCGCTACTTTTGCTACCATCTCCTTGATGTTATATATGTTGCACATGGACTACTCCGTTTGTATATTTTGCTTCTTTTTCATAGTTCCACACAACTTCTTCCTGTTTTCTTGATTGATCTGTGTCTAGTTTTTCAAGGCCTATCCACTGTGCCAACTTACAACTAAATCTGAGGTGGGTGCGATGGGGAGGTTCCCTTGTAAGACTACAAGGACAGCGTCTACTGAACCTCACTGAATTTGGACGAGGTCTTGAAATCGGGCTACAAGAAACTGAACGTTCCTTCTGCGATACTGCAGAAAGACTTGGCGGGAATGTAGCCATAGCACAAGAATACTGACAGCGGTGATCACGAAAATATACGGTCGTAAGAAGACTGGACTCCGGACGGTGACGTGGCACTACTGAGAGGGAGAACCATCGTGTTCGGCGTATGGCTTTGGCTTATGAAACTGCATCTGCAGCAGCAACCTGAGCAGCAGTTGCCACCGCAGTGACAAAACGAACTGTTGCAAAATGGTTGTCAGAGACCGCTCCGACCTAAACACCCAGTAGTGTGCGTTCCAGCGACCCAAACCACCGGCACTCGGGACTTCAGTGGTGTGAGGCGAGTGGGCGATGGAGGGCAGGGTGGAGGTCTGTTATATTTTCTATTTAAAGCTGGTTCTGCCTCGGTGCCAGTGAGGCAAGTTGAGGGTCTGCAGCCAGCCTGTCCACGTGTTAGTGGGCCTCTCCTGGAGTTATGGTCTGGGGTGGGATTTCGTATGACAACAGAAGATAAACTGAAAGAACCAGAGGTTGTAGAGAGTTTCAGGGAGAGCATAAGGGAACAATTGACAGGAATGGGGGAAAGAAATACACTAGAAGAAGAATGGGTAGCTCTGAGGGATGAAGTAGTGAAGGCAGCAGAGGATCAAGTAGGTAAAAAGACGAGGGCTAATAGAAATCCTTGGGTAACAGAAGAAATATTGAGTTTAATTGACGAAAGGAGAAAATATAAAAATGCAGTAAATGAAGCAGGCAAAAAGGAATACAAACGTCTCAAAAATAAGATCGACAGGAACTGCAAAATGGCTAAGCAGGGATAGCTAGAGGACAAATGTAAGGATGTAGAGGCTTGTCTCACTAGGGGTAAGATAGATACTGCCTACAGGAAAATTAAAGAAACCTTTGGAGAGAAGAGAACCATTTGTATGAATATCAAGAGCTCAGATGGCAACCCAGTTCTAAGCAAAGAAGGGAAGGCAGAAAGGTGGAAGGAGTATATAGAGGGTTCATACAAGGGCGATGTACTTGAGGACAATATTATGGAAATGAAAGAGGATGTAGATGAAGACGAAATGGGAGATAAGATACTGCGTGAAGAGTTTGACAGAGCACTGAAAGACCTGAGTCGAAACAAGGCCCCGGGAGTAGACAACATTCCATTTGAACTACTGATGGCCTCGGGAGAGCCAGTCATGACAAAACTCTACCATCTGGTGAGCACGATATATGAGACAGGCGAAATACCCTCAGATTTCAGGAAGAATATAATAATTCCAATCCCAAAGAAAGCAGGTGTTGACAGATGTGAAAATTACCGAACTATCAGTTTAATAAGTCACAGCTGCAAAATACTAACGCGAATTCCTTCCAGACGAATGGAAAAACTGGTAGAAGCCGACATCGGGGAATACCAGTTTGGATTCCGTAGAAATATTGGAACACGTGAGGCAATACTGACCTTACGACTTATCTTAGAAGAAAGATTAAGAAAAGGCAAACCTACGTTTCTAGCATTTGTAGACTTAGAGAAAGCTTTTGACAATGTTAACTGGAATACTCTCTTTCAAATTCTGAAGGTGGCAGGAGTAAAATACAGGGAGCGAAAGGCTATTTACAGTTTGTACAGAAACCAGATGGCAGTTATAAGAGTCGAGGGGCATGAAAGGGAAGCAGTGGTTGGGAAAGGAGTAAGACAGGGTTGTAGCCTCTCCCCGATGTTATTCAATCTGTATATTGAGCAAGCAGTAAAGGAAACAAAAGAAAAATTCGGAGTAGGTATTAAAATTCATGGAGAAGAAGTAAAAACTTTGAGGTTCGCCGATGACATTGTAATTCTGTCAGAGACAGCAAAGGACTTGGAAGAGCATTTAAACGGAATGGACAGTGTCTTGAAAGGAGGATATAAGATGAACATCAACAAAAGGAAAACGAGCATAATGAAATGTAGTCAAATTAAGTCGGGTGATGCTGAGGGAATTAGATTAGGAAATGAGACACTTAAAGTAGTAAAGGAGTTTTGTTATTTAGGGAGTAAAATAACCGATGATGGTCGAAGTAGAGAGGATATAAAATGTAGACTGGCAATGGCAAGGAAAGCGTTTCTCAAGAAGAGGAATTTGTTAACCGAGTATAGATTTAAGTGTCAGGAAGTCGTTTCTGAAAGTATTTGTATGGAGTGTAGCCATGTATGGAAGTGAAACATGGACGATAACTAGTTTGGACAAGAAGAGAATAGAAGCTTTCGAAATGTTGTGCTACAGAAGAATGCTGAAGATAAGGTGGGTAGATCACGTAACTAATGAGGTGGTATTGAATAGGATTGGGGAGAAGAGAAGTTTGTGGCACAACGTGACTAGAAGAAGGGATCGGTTGGTAGGACATGTTTTGAGGCATCAAGGGATCACAAATTTAGCATTGGAGGGCAGTGTGGAGGGTGAAAATCGTAGCGGGAGACCAAGAGATGAATACACTAAGCAGATTCAGAAGGGTGTAGGTTGCAGTAGATACTGGGAGATGAAGAAGCTTGCACAGGATAGAGTAGCATGGAGAGCTGCATCAAACCAGTCTCAGGACTGATGACCACAACAACAACAACATCCCACGCAACCTGACTGCGAAACTGTACGTCAAAAGAGTGATTCGGACCGTTGTGCTGACATTCATGAACAGCACTCCTAAGAGTCTTTTTCCAAAAGGATAAGGCTCGCCCACATACCGCTGTTGTAACCCAACATGCTATTCAGAATGTCGACATTTATCTTTGCCTGCTCGATTACGAGACGTATCTCCAACTGAAAACGTATTGGACATAATCGGACGACAACTCCAGCCTCATCCACAGCCAGTCTTAAACGTGCTTGTATTAACAGATCAAGTGCAACAGTCATGGAGCTCCAACCCATACACTGCTATCGAGCACCTGTACAACATGTTTCATTAACATATGCATACTAGCAGTCAACATTGTGGAGGTTACACCGGTTAATAAAATACCAGCAATTCACATTCGCAATAGAATATCTCCCAGTTACATTAACTTGTGGTCTTGCTATGTTAATCATATAAATGTGTCACCTAGACAAATGTTTTCCGAAATTTCATTACTCTACATTAATTATTTTTTTGGTGGTGTGATTTTCTTCCAGCCAGCGTATATGTCTTTTAAATGACTCCAGTACCCACATACGTCGTGTTTAGTCACTTAAAAAGTGTTCTGTTATAGGAAAAAGAGAAAGAGTTCAACATCTCTCCCTCCTATTGGATTCTACACGCGTTTGTTTGGAGACGAGCCATGAGATAGCGCTGGCTAGGGACTATGCTGAACGTCTTGCAGAGCACGTTGAGTTTCACGGAAAGTGAGGTGGGTGAGCATTACCCTGATGGAACAACGCATCGCCTTCCTCCAAAAGCATGGGTCTAACAACATCGTGCACCTACCGAGCGCTGTTTAGCTTCCCCTCAAGAAACTCCATAGCTTAACGAGTGTTGTAGCTTATCGCACCTTCGAGCATGAGGCCTGGGGTGGGAGTAGTCTGTGTCGGAAGAATGCACTCTACGAGGCAGCACTCACCGACACTACGTCGTACGCGCAAACGACCATCACTGAGGCAGATAGAATCTGTTTAGGTCGCTGAAGACCTCGGCGTCCCATCTGACGGCAACAGTCGGTGCCATGCACGTAGATGCTGTGGTACAAATAGAAGCTGGGCTAGAGGTGTACGTACCAGCAGTGCCACTGCTAATACGAGGTGCATTCAAGTTCTAAGGCCTCCGATTTTTTTTCTAATTAACTACTCACCCGAAATCGATGAAACTGGCGTTACTTCTCGACGTAATCGCGCTGCAGAAGTACACATTTTTCACAACGCTGACGCCATGATTCCATGGCAGCGGCGAAGGCTTCTTTAGGAGTCTGTTTTGACCACTGGAAAATCGACGAGGCAATAGCAGCACGGCTGGTGAATGTGCGGCCACGGAGAGAGTCTTTCATTGTTGGAAATAGCCAAAAGTCACTGGGAACCAGGTCAGGTGAGTAGGGATCATGAGGAATCACTTCAAAGTTGTTGCCCGCATCTCGTGGTCGTGCGGTAGCGTTCTCGCTACCCACGCCCGGGTTCCCGGGCTCGATTCCCGGCGGGGTCAGGGATTTTCTCTACCTCGTGATGGCTGGGTGTTGTGTGCTGTCCTTAGGTTTGTTAGGTTTAAGTAGTTCTAAGTTCTAGGGGACAGATGACCATATATGTTAAGTCCCATAGTGCTCAGAGCCATTTGAACCATTTTTTCAAAGTTGTTGTCACGAAGAAACTGTTGCGTAACGTTAACTCGATGTGCGGGTGCGTTGTCTTGGTGAAACAGCACACGCGCGGCCCTTCCCGGACGTTTTTGTTGCAGTGCAGGAAGGAATTCGTTCTTCAAAACATTTTAGTAGGATGCACCTGTTACCGTAGTGCCCTTTGAACGCAATGGGTAAGGATTACGCCCTCGGTGTCCCAGAACATGGACACCATAATTTTTTCAGCACTGGCGGTTACCCGAAATTTTTGTGGTGGCGGTGAATCTGTGTGCTTCCATTGAGCTGACTGGCGCTTTGTTTCTGGATTGAAAAATGGCATCCACGTCTCATCCATTGTCACAACCGACGAAAAGAATGTCCCATTCATGCTGTCGTTGAGCGTCAACATTGCTTGGCAACATGCCACACGGGCAGCCGTGTGGTCGTCCGTCAGCATTCGTGGCACCCACCTGGATGACAGTTCTGGCATTTTCAGGTCGTCATGCAAGATTGTGTGCACAGAACCCACAGAAATGCCAACACTGGAGGCGATCAGTTCAACAGTCATTCGGCGATCCGCCAAAACAATTCTCTCCACTTTCTCGATCATGTCGTCAGACCGGCTTGTGCGAGCCCGAGGTTGTTTCGATTTGTTGTCACACGATGTTCTGCCTTCATTAAACTGTCGCAACCATGAACGCACTTTCGACACAGCCATAACTCCATCACCACATGCCTCCTTCAACTGTCGATGAATTTCAATTGGTTTCACACCACGCAAATTCCGAAAACGAATGATTGCACGCTGTTGAAGTAAGGAAGACGTCGTCATTTCAAGTATTTAAAACAGGTCTCATTCTCGCCGCTGGCGGTAAAATTCCATATGCCGTACAGTGCTGCCATCTCTGGGACGTACTGACAATGAACGCGGCCTCATTTTAAAACAATGCGCATGTTTCTTTCTCTTTCCAGTCCGGAGAAAAAAAAATCGGAGGCCTTAGAACTTAAATGCACCTCGTACCTGGTTGTCATCAGTTCGTGTTGCGAAGTTTGGGCTCATGAGCGCTCTTATCTCTGCTGTGCCTGCTGTACGATCTGCCACTGGTGCCCCTACAATACGACGATCCTCGCGTGAGTCTGTGTTGCGTTAACGTCCAGAATGTCACCTACTGCTGTGACCCCTCATACCAGCATCGTTGTACTACTGACGCAGCACGTCCAGCTTGAGTGACAAATTTTTGAAAGCACCGTTCAGCCACTCGGAAGGCAACAATTTCATCCCCCTTTCAAACTCTCAGTTGGCTGTAAGAAGCATGAGTGTGCCCCTATAGCATGGTTGCCTGCTTGCCTCATACGTTTGCATGACACTGAGTCTTCTGTCTGTGAACATTCCCTATTAAACACAGATGGCACTCTGGTAGCTACGCCACTACTCCATTTGTTGGTGGACGACGGTGAAACCGTTATCAGTTAATGTGTTATCCTCCAGGTGGTATATGCCATCATCGGATCCAAATCGATGTCGCCTTTGCAGGTGTTCTGTTTTGTTTCCAGCAGCGTGTTTTGCAGAAGTCAAATAACCAGTTAATAGCAGTAGCCGTGAGCTACACAAGAAAACACGAATCATAACCCATCTAATTTCAGCTAAGAGATTATTGATCTGTTTGCTTCAAACAAAACCAGAAGAATGCAATTAAGTGTACCAGAGTTGCACGTAGCTCTTTATTTTATCCCACAGTTGTATTATGGAGCGAAGTTATAGATGTTGAATTTTAAATTAGTTATGATTTCCATACCCTAGGACGATTTTGAATTCATGTGTGAGTCTTCAGCTGTATTAATCACGAGCCGCCACGTACGTATCACGCGAGTGTAGATTATTCGATTCCACAAGTCACGTTTTAAAGTTGTGATTTTCGTACATTGTGAGTCTAACTGAAAATTCTCCATATATTTCAGGATAATCTGATCTCATGAGTGCTGGGGATGAAGGGAAGGAAACTTTCTCGAAAACTGAGCAGCTGCCCTATTGTTAAGACAATTATAGTTAGCAGAGCGACAGAGTCAGGTTATACTTTCACCTGTACGAGGTTTCAAATAGTCTTATTAGTAACAAGATAGCAGTAGACGTGTTCTTTCGTAGTGTGCTTGGCAGCTGAATGACTCCTTTTGACATTGACAAGTCACGAGCATGCTTTGGATTCTAGAGAGACTTCGAGTGTGCGTCGCAGCAACCTATCACACAGAATATGTTATGCGAGTTAAATGTTAGCTAGGAAGAAAATTAATGCTTCCAGTCTTCTATTAGCCTGGAAGCTTGCTGCGGTGTTTTTGTGTTCAGACAGAATGAGAAAGGTAAGCACATCACCTAGCAATTAAAAAACCATCGTAATGTCACACATATTGATTGCAACTGTTCGCAGTTGTTTTTTGTGTAAAGGCCATATTGACATTTAGATCGAAAGTATTGTTGCTGAAGTAAAAGCTTTAACAGAGTGCCTATCCATAATACAGTCTCATTAGTTATTCATTGAACAGACATATTTTGTGTAATTAAGTTTTTCTGTTCCACAATTGTGTGTACTAATCCGAATTTATGGCGCAGTACTACATAAAATATTACAATCCAACCACTACCCGACACTGATGAAAATGTAAAACGCTTTGAATAAGTTAACCTCTACTTAAAGCCCGTTGCCGATTTTATCGCTCCTGGTTTGTTGCCATATAACGGTACAGTTTTTATTTCCGTTTACACGAAAATAAAAAGTGAGGTGAACAGGGGCAGAAATTGAATAAAATATGTCAAGCGTTCAGTCTTAACTAAAACTACATGTATCACACATAATTTATTTGGGTACACCGGGGAAAAAAATACTTTTCAGCCGCTTTGTAATTAGAGTGAATGCAGTTTACTTCAATAAACGGCTCACGCTGTGTGCAGTGCAAGGTCCCGTTTGCAAGCTGGCTGTCTAACAGCTTCCATGGGTTAAGAAAATTATTTTCAATATTTCATGCATTTATTACCTGACTTTAAAATTTTAAATTCACTCATGATGTGCTGATTAAGAGATAGAATCTATTGCAGAATGTGTGACGCAGTAAGACAAGTCTAATATACTGTGAATATCTCTTGCAGCAGTATAACTTACAAGGCGCAAAATTACCCTGTGTGTGTTCATTGATTACTAGCAATTTCCAACTAACTTTACATATTATTTCAAACTTTCACCGAACTTTCTCTCTGACGCCGTCCCACGAAATTACGAATGGATGAAGTTGATGTTTTCAGCCACTCACAATACATCATGGTTCCAGTTTATTTATCATTATTTTTTAAAAAAAAGTTCACCGATAAACAAGAAGCACAGCGTCACACACATTGTTAGCTATGTACCAAATATGCACTAGCTATCTTCTCCCAGGATAATTAGTGTTGCAGAAACGTTACCCCTCGCTGTCTTCTAGACCGCGTTCTCTGCCCTGCGCAGCTCCAAATCGCATCAGGGCTGCAGGTTTCACTGTAGCCGCAGGCACGCCACTGTGTCTCCCCGAAGTGGTACAGGATGGGAAACATACAGGGTGTTTCAAAAAAGACCGGTATATTTGAAACGGCAATAAAAACTAAACGAGCAGCGAAAGAAATACACCGTTTGTTGCAATATGCTTGGAACAACAGTACATTTTCAGGCGGACAAATTTCGAAATTACAGTAGTTACAATTTTCAACAACAGATGGCGCTGCAAGTGATGTGAAAGATATAGAAGACAACGCAGTCTGTGGGTGCGCCATTCTGTACGTCGTCTTTCTGCTGTAGGCGTGTGCTGTTCACAACGTGCAAGTGTGCTGTAGACAACATGGTTTATTCCTTAGAACAGAGAATTTTTCTGGTGTTGGAATTCCACCGCCTAGAACACAGTGTTGTTGCTACAAGACGAAGTTTTCAACGAAGGTTTAATGTAACCAAAGTACCGAAAAGCGATACAATAAAGGATCTCTTTGAAAAATTTCAACGGACTGGGAACGTGACGGATGAACGTGCTGGAAAGGTAGGGCGACCGCGTACGGCAACCACAGAGGACAACGCGCAGCTAGTGCAGCAGGTGATCCAACAGCGGCCTCGGGTTTCCGTTCGCCGTGTTGCAGCTGCGGTCCAAATGACGCCAACGTCCACGTATCGTCTCATGCGCCAGAGTTTACACCTCTATCCGTACAAAATTCAAATACGGCAACCCCTCAGCGCCGCTACCATTGCTGCACGAGAGACATTTGCTAACGATATAGTGCACAGGATTGATGACGGTGATATGCATGTGGGCAGCATTTGGTTTACTGACGAAGCTTATTTTTACCTGGACGGCTTCATCAATAAACAGAACTGGCGCATATGGGGAACCGAAAAGCCTCATGTTGCAGTCCCATCGTCCCTGCATCCTCAAAACGTACTGGTCTGGGCCGCCATTTCTTCCAAAGGAATAATTGGCCCATTTTTCAGATCCGAAACGATTACTGCATCACGCTATCTGGACATTCTTCGTGAATTTGTGGCGGTACAAACTGCCTTAGACGACACTGCGAACACCTCGTGGTTTATGCAAGATGGTGCCCGGCCACATCGCACGGCCGACGTCTTTAATTTCCTGAATGAATATTTCGATGATCGTGTGATTGCTTTGGGCTAACCGAAACATACAGGAGGCGGCGTGGATTGGCCTCCCTATTCGCCAGACATGAACCCCTGTGACTTCTTTCTGTGGGGACACTTGAAAGACCAGGTGTACCGCCAGAATCCAGAAACAATTGAACAGCTGAAGCAGTATATCTCATCTGCATGTGAAGCCATTCTGCCAGACATGTTGTCAAAGGTTTCGGGTAATTTCATTCAGAGACTACACCATATTATTGCTACGCATGGTGGGTATGTGGAAAATATCGTACTATAGAGTTTCCCAGACCGCAGCGCCATCTGTTGTTGAAAATTGTAACTACTGTAATTTCGAAAGTTTGTCTGCCTGAAAATGTACTGTTGTCCCAAGCATATTGCAACAAACGGTGTATTTCTATCGCTGCTCGTTTAGTTTTTATTGCCGTTTCAAATATACCGGTCATTTTTGAAACACCCTGTACTTTATGTAAAGGTATGTGTATGTCGCAGTCCCCAGCGTCCAGGGGCAACGCTAATGGCAAGCAGATTGTAGAGAAACTGGCAGGGACGACTTAGTTCCCTCCTTCATGAAAGGAGCTGAGCGACAAGTAGGCAGGATGATGCCGGTCTAAGAAGCAACGTTTAGCAGCAAATGTTAATGTAAGGTTATTAAAACAATACTAGTTTCGTTTTCAAGGAATTCCCAGATGTTTTCACAAAATGTGACAGTAATAGCGTATTACCTCAGGTAGCACAATTTTTCCATTCCCTAAGTATTTGAAAATCGAAACCATCGCACCGAAATGTATCATAGCATATACTACAGTCGTTCTGATTTGAGGGACACAGCTACCAGAAATTCCGGAAACAGATAAACAAACGCTTGTAAACCATCCCTACGGCACTAGTGCTCGTTAAAACGGGCTCGTGAGAATAATGCCAAAAATTCTGTTGCTTCCACCTGAATATGCTATGTATATAGAGCACAGCGCTAAAAAATTTACACACCTGGAGAGATAAATGGAATCTCAAACAACCCTGAGAAGTAGGTCACCCTTTTAATTCCAATGTGTGCTGTATAGCAACTAACACTGAGCCACCAATGGCTGAGAAAGTTGCATAATTATTGGCATCAACCGACGAATGCTCTGGCTTGTCCTTATAGCTGGAAAATTTTATTACCGGCACTGGTAGCATAAATTAAACCTCAAATGGTAGGCTCCTTAGGAAGAGGGAGAAGAAGAATAATGCGCTTTCACCCGTTGCATAGCCGTTCCACGATAACACTACCTTGTCAGCTGCACTGTCAGCAACACTTAGAGGAAGAATGATATTTGATGTTAAAGAAGGGAATGTCTAATCCATTTATTATCTGCGTTGTAAATTGTGCAGGTTCGAACTGCGATACACTATGTCAAGGCAAAGTCATCATTTATCTTTCGATCCACAAGACCACTTCCTCTCTGCATGTATACAGGGTGAACCATTGATAGTGACCGGGCCAAATATCTCACGAAATAAGCATCAAACGAAAAAACTACGAAGAACGAAACTCGTCTAGCTTGAAGGAGAAAATCAAATGGCGCTATGGTTGGCACGCTAGATGGCGCTGCCATAGGTCAAATGCATTTTTTAAAATAGGAACCTCCATTTTTATTACATATTCGTGTAGTACGTAGAGAGATTTGAATGTTTTAGTTAGACAACTTTTTTCGCTTTGCGATAGATGGCGCTGTAATAGTCAGAAACGTGTAAGTACATGGTATCAAGTAACAATCTGCCAGTGCGGACGGTATTTGCTTCGTGATACATTACCCGTGTTAGATGGACCTTTTACCAATTGCGGAAAAGGTCGATATCGTGTTGATGTATGCTCAACGGGCGTGTGCTATGTATGCTGCTCGGTATCCTGGACGACATCATCCCAGTGTCCGGATCTTTCGCCGGATAGTTAGGTTATTTAAGGAAACTGGAAGTGTTCAGCCAAATGTGAAACGTCAACCACGACCTGCAACAAGTGATGATGCCCAAGTAGGTGTTTTAGCTGCTGTCGCGGCTAATCTGCACATCAGTAGCAGACAAATTGAGCGAGAATCGGGAATCTCAGAAACGTCGGTGTTGAGAATGCTACATCAACATCGATTGCACCCGTATCTTATTTCTAGGCACCAGGAATTGCATGGCGACGACTTTGAACATCGTGTACAGTTCTGCCACTGGGCACGAAAGAAATTACGGGACGATGACAGATTTTTGCATGCGTTCTATTTTGCGACGAAGCGTCATTCACCAACAGCGGTAACGTAAACCGTCATAATATGCTATATTGGGCAACGGAAAATCCACGATGGCTGCAACAATTGGAACATAAGCGACCTTGGCGGGTTTATGTATCGTGCGGCATTACGGGAGGAAGGACAATTGGCGCCCATATTGTCGATGGCAATCTAGATGGTGCAATATATGCTGATTTCCTACGTAATGTTCTACCGATGTTACTACAAGACGTTTGAAGGCATGACAGAATGGCGATGTAGTTCCAACACGATGGATGTCCGGCACATAGCTCGCATGCGGTTGAAGCGGTATTGAGTAGTATATTTCATGACAGGTGGACTGGTCGTCGAAGCACCATACCATGGCCCGCACGTTCACCGTATCTGACGTCCCCGGATTTCTTTCTGTGGGGAAAGTTGGGGATATTAGCTATGGTGATCCACCGACAACGCCTGACAACATGCGGCAGCGCATTGTCAGTGCATGTGCAAACATTTCGGAAGGCGAACTACTCGCTTTTGAGAGAAATGTCGTTACACGTATTGCCAAATACATTTAGGCTGACGGAGATCATTTTGAGCATTTATTGCAGTAATGTGGTATTTACAGGTAATCACGCTGTAACAGCATGCGTTCTCAGAAGTGATAAGTTAACAAAGGTAATATATCACATTGGAACAACCGAAATAAACTGTTCAAAGGAACCTACGTTTTGTATTTTAATTTAAAAAACCTACTTGTAACCAACTGTTCTTCTAAAATTGTGAACCGTACGTTTGTGACTTTACAGCACCATCTATCACAAACTGAAAGAAGTTGTCCAACTAAAACATTCACATTTCTTTACGTACTACACGAATATGTAATAACATACATGGGTTCCTATTTAACAAAACGCAGTTGATATCCGCTTGACCTATGGCAGCGCCATGTAGTGGGCCAACCATAGCGCCATCTGGTTTCCCCCTTCACGCTAGTCAAGTTTCGTTCTTTGTGGTTTTTTCGTTTGATGCTTGTTTCGTTTGATATTTGGCCCGGTCACGATCAGTGGACCACCCTGTACGTTGAGGATATATATAGGTAGATATCGCTATGGGTGACGTTTATTCAGTTCAATATCGTGATGATACACACGTTAACAATGCAGCAAGTACTTAGCAAGTGTGAATTTCGTGTGTTTCGAGCTGTTTCCTTCTGGAGCATACAGTGATAGTTTCTCTGCGAAAAGCTTGCTGACAGTATCGTGTGTGGATACCTGTAGACAGACACACACATCTATAAAAATAATGTGCGTTTCCCATCGTACGCTATGTCAGGAAGATGTAATTGTGTGCCTGCACCTACATCAAAGCACAGGGCCCTTCTGCGATGTGGTGCTGGGCTCCACAGACCATGCAGTCTTGTAGATGCCGATGGGTAATGTTTTTGCTACTCACTGTCATGACAGAAGACACAGAAATATTTCAGGAAGAATGTAGCAAAAGCGTATTTGGTACATTACTGATATCATTTTTGACTTTGTGCTTCTTGCTTAATTGCGTATTTTTTATTAGAATTATGTTTAATTAATCGGAAACATCCTCCATTGTGATTGGCTGAGAGCATCATGACCTCAACGTGACATGATTCGATGTACAAAATTATGGATAAATATTAAAAAAAAATTGGGCGGGTACTTACATATCTGCCAGGGTGTGATCACTGCAGGTGCCGCAAATGACATAGTAGAACTCAGGTGGTGCGACTTTATGTAATTTGTTATCAACAACAAATATACACAACCTGATCCTCTACCTATGACGTCCTGCCCCAGAATGACACAGTTTCCTATTCAGCCAGAGTGTGTAACGTGTATTGCCACTAGTAATTCGTGGCTACTGCTGCCACATTATTGGTGATGCTCTTCACTTTGCATTAATTGGGTAAGTCGACATATGGAAACGACATTTAACTCTTTCAACTACCTGCCCACGCCACTGCATGCTGGTGCTAAAGTTAACTTGCTGCAGGAGCCGTCCATCGTATGTTGGTGAGCAGGCAGTGCAGCTCGCCACTGGCTATGCATTGTTGCAGCTGCCACGTGCTCTAATATGCTGCTGCTGGAAGCAACATTGTGACTGTATGCTGAAAAACAATTATAGCAGCAACAATGTCAGTGCTTAATTGGAAGAATGTTCTGAAAATCAAATATCAATATTAGCGCAAATATATTAGGCGGAATCAGTATTTTTGTACTGTTTGAGGCTTTCCCGGCGCTGCATCTGCTTGATAGGTTCCCGGGAACTACGCCGGATAATATTGTAGAAACCGCACAATATTATCCGGCGTAATTCCCGGGAACCTATCAAGCATCAGTATTTTTGACAGATACTAATATTTGCAGATACTGGCAGCCTGGTCCTATCTTTTTCCTAACTTTTCAAATTTGTGCAGCTACTGCTGTTTGCTGCTGCTGTTGCTGGCCGACAGGGTCAATACTCAAATGTCAATGGACATCAGGCATTTGACGAGGAGAGAGGGCGAGAAGAGACAGAAGAAGTGAGGGAGGGGGTCGAGAGAGAGAGAGAGAGAGAGAGTGCAGTTAGAAAAGAGCACATTTACTTAAAATATTAATTAACAAAGTTGTTGTTCTTATCAAGGGTCATGAGTTAAGATGTAAAAGATCAAAGGACGCAATAATGCCCACTGTCGTACTACTAATGTTCACAATTATCATTGAAACCATTGCTTGCTTCAAAGCATTTAAAATAAATTATTTAAATCCTCGGCAAAGACAAAACACATTGCCCTATCGGGATTTTCACTTAAGTAACATTTTAAATGCTGCCTAGGAAGCTCAGGTGGGAAAACTGGTTGAAACTGCACGCTGAGACAAGCTGTAAGATTTTACCTTGACACAGTTAGTTTCTTGAAAACTGGCATTAAAGCCGTGGGGAGTGGCCGCGCAGTTTGAGGCGCTATGCCACGGATTGCACAGCCCCTCCCGCCGCAGGTTCGAGTCCTCCTTCGGGCATGGGTGTGTGTGTTGTTCCTAGCATAAGTTAATGTTACTTTAATTAGTGTGTAATTCTAGTGACCAATGACCTCAGCAGTTTTATCCCTTAGGAATTCACACACATCTGAACATTTTTGAACTGGCATTAACTGAGAGAAAGAATATCCTAACGTTAACGGATTCTGCCGACTGATTTACTCATGACATAATAATTTAATGAAAAAGTTTCTATTAGGTAAATCACACATGAAACTGAGGGAAGAAAATGCTATAGTAGCACACTCGCAGCAGCAACCACACAGAAAAGGTTAAAGACAGAAAGAAATTAGATCGGCACTGCACACACAGAACTATCACAACAACATTCACAGTGGCTGACATCATGTTGACAAACGAAACACCCATTAACATTAAATAAGTGATCCGAAAATATTCACATGCAAAAACGAAAGAAAGGGTCCACATGTTTCAGGAACTTAAAAACAGCAGCAAGCACGTGAGTTATGAAAAACGGTTAAAAGATGAGCAAGTTAAACACACACGGTTCAGAAAGTTTAAGAGGAATGCAGTAGTGCCGTGAAATAATGAACAGGGAAAGCTGAGGACTCGAATTGTTAAGAATAAATTGGGGTTCCCACGACCAATGCAAGTTTCGCAAAGATAGAAAATTTATGTTTCATTTCAAATGGAATAGAAGACCTTTCACTTCGTCCAGTGATTGCGATTGGAAAACGATGGAGATGAAAGCTCAGTGAATGAAATGCAAAGACGTGACACAAAGCACACGGGTAGAGGATAAAGAGGAAACTCAAATAAGTAGTGAACTACATAAGAAAAATAATTCCACGCACATAAAATACAGTTAAAAATGATTCACTGTAGACAAGGAAACATTCTAATATCAACTAAGCATCCTAAAGTGGATGTCACTTCCCGTTCCAGTAGAACAGAGCAGGTACCTGAATAAACCAATAAATCACGAAAATTCTACAGCTGCCTACTCTAAAGAAATCGTGGGAATTGATTCAGACTACAATGCTGCTAAAGAAAATATCTCTGTAAGGCTGAAGACTTCCAACACCTTACATAGTTCGAAGTTACTAAGTATACTGAAGATGTTCACTAACCATCAAACCACGCAGGTACATGGAAGTGACCTAAATGGTCCTTTCTACCACCAAACTAACAACAGTCGGATGACTTACGCAAATGGTAGAAAACTTTTTAGCTCGGCGAGGTTCCTAAACGTTCGCCATATTGTCACCACAGCCAGCGGGAACATTACATTAGTAACCACTATGGAAATACAAAGCAGACACACACATTCACTCAATCTTTCATGCAAGAGGGGACGGAGAGGAAAGAACACAAGAATTTAAGATAGAAGCAATGTGAAATAGGGGTGACGGTTATGTGGGGAACAATGAATGATAGCTATACGTATATAAACATAAAAATTAGATTCCATCAGAACAGGCCTGAGATGACTCAGCGGTACCGATCACCAGCTTCCTCAGCCGATAGACGTCACTGGATGCAGATATGGAGGAGCATGTGGTCAGCACACCGCTCTCCCAGTCGTTGTCGCTCTTTCTCAGGCAAGTAGCTCTTCAGTTAGCCTCATAGGGACTGAGTGCACACTCCAACAGCGCTCAGCAGACCTGAACGGTCAGTGATCCAAGTGCTAGCCTAGCCCGACAGTCCTGAAAGTTGCTCACCTGACGCGGACATATATTGGGACTGCAAAAGGCCGTTGACAAATACATAAACATTTTTTTAAACTGTAACTTCTTAAACTTTCCCGGCGATTTTGTGACATCTCGTTGATTCGGGTGTACTGCAGGTGGTCTGCGTTTATCTAACACACTATTTCGACGTCGTACCTACAGGAAACACCTGATGAAGACGCCGATGTACGACGTCGAAATATTGTGATAGATAAACTCCCACCACCGGCAGTATACCCGAATGAATGAGATGTCATCTTTAAACTAATTCAGATCGCATGTGGTTTCCAGCATAGCGTTAACAATGGTTCCAATAATACACTCCTGGAAATTGAAATAAAAACACCGTGATTCATTGTCCCAGGAAGGGGAAACTTTATTGACACATTCCTGGGGTCAGATACATCACATGATCACACTGACAGAACCACAGGCACATAGACACAGGCAACAGAGCATGCACAATGTCGGCACTAGTACAGTGTATATCCACGTTTCGCAGCAATGCAGGCTGCTATTCTCCCAAGGAGACGATCGTAGAGATGCTGGATGTAGTCCTGTGGAACGGCTTGCCATGCCATTTCCACCTGGCGCCTCAGTTGGACCAGCGTTCGTGCTGGACGTGCAGACCGCGTGAGACGACGCTTCATCCAGTCCCAAACATGCTCAATGGGGGACAGATCCGGAGATCTTGCTGGCCAGGGTAGTTGACTTACACCTTCTAGAGCACGTTGGGTGGCACGGGATACATGCGGACGTGCATTGTCCTGTTGGAACAGCAAGTTCCCTTGCCGGTCTAGGAATGGTAGAACGATGGGTTCGATGACGGTTTGGATGTACTGTGCACTATTCAGTGTCCCCTCGACGATCACCAGTGGTGTACGGCCAGTGTAGGAGATCGCTCCCCACACCATGATGCCGGGTGTTGGCCCTGTGTGCCTTGGTCGTATGCAGTCCTGATTGTGGCGCTCACCTGCACGGCGCCAAACACGCATACGACCATCACTGGCACCAAGGCAGAAGCGACTCTCATCGCTGAAGACGACACGGCTCCATTCGTCCCTCCATTCACGCCTGTCGCGACACCACTGGAGGCGGGCTGCACGAAGTTGGGGCGTAAGCGGAAGACGGCCTAACGGAGTGCGGGACCGTAGTCCAGCTTCATGGAGACGGTTGCGAATGGTCCTCGCCGATACCCCAGGAGCAACAGTGTCCCTAATTTGCTGGGAAGTGGCGGTGCGGTCCCCTACGGCACTGCGTAGAATCCTACGGTCTTGGCGTGCATCCGTGCGTCGCTGCGGTCCGGTCCCAGGTCGACGGGCACGTGCACCTTCCGCCGACCACTGGCGACAACATCGATGTACTGTGGAGACCTCACGCCCCACGTGTTGAGCAATTCGGCGGTACGCCCACCCGGCCTCCCGCATGCCCACTATACACCCTCGCTCAAAGTCCGTCAACTGTACATACGGTTCACGTCCACGCTGTCGCGGCATGCTACCAGTGTTAAAGACTGCGATGGAGCTCCGTATGCCACGGCAAACTGGCTGACACTGACGGCGGCGGTGCACAAATGCTGCGCAGCTAGCGCCATTCGACGGCCAACACCGCGGTTCCTGGTGTGTCCGCTGTGCCGTGCGTGTGATCATTGCTTGTACAGCCCTCTCGCAGTGTCAGGAGCAAGTATGGTGGGTCTGACACACCGGTGTCAATGTGTTCTTTTTTCCATTTCCAGGAGTGTATATTCCGTTGCTCGTCTTTTACCAGGTTAATTTAAGAACCACACCGTAAATCAGAGGTGTGAATATGACACGTAATAAGAAGGTACCGCGAGAAAAATATCATTAAACGGTTCTCGCAGAGACGTATCACCGCAATCTCTTGCTTACCAAACCCTGTAATAGACTTCACCGTTGTTGCACTCCATGTTCATTATGTTGCAATTTTAACGGGCAAGACAGTATATCGTGCACACACGAGCTCCAGCACTCCGTTCCCACAGTTATTGTTATTTGCTGCTAACCAGCGATTAGCAATGCATGAAGTCCCCTGCCTACTAGAGGTGGCTGTGTGGTCAGCTGCAGTGCCGTAGAGCTGCGCGCCACAATTACGTTTGCAAGTTGCGACGTGATGGTAACTGGACCCCTTACTGCAGCAGCGTCAAAATTCAAGACAAAAGTTATCGCAATTGGTGGTAAACTAGTATAGCATCAATCCCCGTATGACGATGGAGAAATGGCAGTAATTGATAGCGGTGTACCTGGAAATGGCCAATGTTACGGTTAATATTAGTTCCGAAATGCTTGCGTCTTCACCATTTTGGTAACTGTGACACGAAGCTGTCTGTGATACTATTTTATGAGAAACAAGATCGTGATCTCGTCGACTGTGTGGATTATGTAATGTTGATGCACTTCAGGGAACACGGGAATGAAGGATGCAAAAAAAGTCGATGTAAAAGTAAAGTGCTGTTTCGTTGAAACACTTCAAAGAGAAAGTTGTAGTTAGTAAGTAATATCGTATTTGCTTGTTGTCAGGAAGCACCCATGATATTAATTAAGAATAAGAGCGTCCTCTTACGTTGCTGGAATATGTGCTCCTCTTATCTTGTACGAATGTGTGATGGACAACAAGAGAAAAGTAGCTAATACTCAGTAGAGATAGCTTAAGACATTCGTACCTACAAAGGAATAATCAGCCGTGGAATAAACAAAAGATGCGTGGAAAGAAACATTTAGAAAAGATTCATAGCTAGGCTGAATGGTTTCCGTGGTGAGCTCCCTCGTGTGTCGTATTTTCGACCACTTGAAAAGTGCATTTTTTCTAGGTAGTTAGTCTGATTACTTTTGCTCTCTCAACCTTCAAACGTCTTCATGAATTCACCATAGTTTTTATTTCCTACAGTTGACTTTTACTTGCAAGTTTCTGAAGAAGCGCTGCATTACCAGTGTAACACAACACAATTTCTTATGAAATCACATGTGATGTTTAGGTCGTTGTATCACTCCTTTTTTATTCTATTTGATTTTTATATTCATTAAATTACCAAAGTTGAGTAGCTTTTTAACCTCCTATTACTGTACATTCTACTAACATAAAGAATCTGAAGAATCTCTGTCGCTAATTGTCAAGCAGCCGATATACCAATGGAAATCGGTAGATGTGATGTAGATGTACAGACAAACACACTTGCACAAGTTCCAAAAGACAGAATGATTTATTCAAGAGAGAGATCTTTTCTAATACGAGCAACTCAGTACCGCGTTGGCTCACCTCTGACCCTAATACAAACAGCTGTTCCTTTAGCACCCTTTGATAGGGAAGGTGGATGTCCTCCTGAGTGATACCGCGCCACATTCTGTCCAACTTGCGTGTCAAATATCCACAGTTCCTTCTACCTGATCGGGATTATGGCCATTAAACGCGCCATTAGCACAGAATTTGACGCGGTGTCACTCAAAAGAACACCCATCAACTCTGTCAAGCCGGATAACTGCTTGCATAAGGGCCAGAGTTGGACAAACGTGATATTAAATGTTCAGTTTGTGAACCTCTTCTTCTTGGATATATCTTCAAACTTTTCTCAAACTGTAGTCGTTTGTTTATCTGTCCATTTATAACACATCTACCGATTTCCATTACATTCGGAAATTTCTTCGTGGTGCGTCGTTTTTTGGACTTAGATGGTATTAGAGTGCATAGTTAAAAATTGTATTTATTTTAGATTAGGAAAACTGATCCAGATGTGACTGACTGAATAGACATTTACACAGAAGTAGATGAGATACATTCGGCTTTGCTTTAGCCTGTCGACGACTATAAAGGTACGAATGAATACATACTCCTATTAATCCCAATCATCTACCAAATCACAGCAAGCGCTATCTTCATAACAGGTATCACATTGCGTTCTAACGGTTGCTTAGTTGCTTAACACCCTAGTAGTAGGTCCTATGTGTATTTCAGGCCCCAGTGGTGTATGGACAGTGTCAGAGACAGGAGCAAGCCTCGGCAGAAGGTCCCTTACAGATTCGAAAAATGTCCCATACAAAAGTCTGTCCACGTGGTGAAACAAATAAATAAATAAATAAGTGAATAAATAGATAAAAGTAAACTGACGCTCGATTAGGCGAACTGTCTGTATCTGGAACCTCTGTATCCACCCTTAACGGAACGTCTGACAGAGGAATTCACGAGTGGATTACGCTAAGTGACCTGAGACTCAAGCTTGAACAAAGTACGTGTAATACATCAACCGGAATTTCCTCCAACAAGATACGAAATATATGTCTGAGGAGTTGTCTATACTGGTGCAGTTATGCGGAGAGGAATCGGTCGAGAGACTGTTGAAAGCGGTCTTTCAGATCATGGTGCACAGCTAGTTACAGTAGATGACATACCTCCATGCAGTATATCAAATCAAACTTTCAAAGCAGTGCGTTCAATTAACAATATAAATATTGCAAACTTTAGGGAAAGCGTACAGCAGCTAGACTGGGATGAAGTGTATAAGGAACCAGATGCAAACTTGAAATACAACTTATTTCACGATACATTTTTAAGGGTATTTCAAAATTGTTTTGCCAAGAAAATAGTTAAACATAGTTCTAAGAAAACATATAAAAAACCTTGGCTAACTAAAGGAATAAGAATATCTTGTAACCGTAAAAGAGAACTGTATCTAACAGAAAGAGGGAGTACTGACCCCGAAATTGTTCAATATTATAAAAACTATTGTATGGTACTAAGAAAAGTTTTTAAAAAGTCCAGAAGCATGTGTATCATGTCTGAGATCAGTAACTCTGATAATAAAATTAAGGCAATTTGGAATATTATTGAAAGGGAAACAGGGCAACCAAGAGCACAGGAAGACTCTAGTGCCATAAAACTGAATGACAAGTGTACTAACAAACAATCAGAAATTGAAAATATTTTCGATACTCATTTTTAAATGTTGTGGAGAAAACAGGATCTAGATCTTCACTAGAAGAGGCAAGGCTACTAATAGAAGAGGACATACTTGTGCAGTTTGAAACAATTCCACCAACCTCTCCCTCTGAAATCAGTAAGATAATAAACTCACTCAAAAATAATAGCTCTTACGGAATTTATGGCATTTCCAGCAAGGTACTTGAGGCTTGTTCCCCACAGATAAGTAGGATTCTTAGCCACGTATGTAATAGCTCTTTGGAGCAGGGTGTTTTCCCTGATAGACTGAAATATGCCATTGTAGAACCATTGCATAAAAAGGGGGATACGTCGGATGTCAACAACTACCGCCCAATCTCTCTTCTGACAACTCTATAAAAAATTTTTGAGAAAGTAATGTATTGAAGAGTAGCCTCCCATATTTGTAAAAATAAAGTACTATCAAAATGTCAGTTTGGTTTTCAGAAAGGCTTTTCAACAGAAAATGCTGTATATGCTTTCACTCATCGAATATTAAATGCTCTGAATAACCGGACTTCACCCATTGGTATTTTTTGTGATCTCTCAAAGGCCCTTGATTGAGTAAATCATGGAATTCTTTTAGATAAGCTAAATCATTGTGGTTTGAGGGGGACAGTGCACAAATGGTTTAATTCATACTTATCTGGAAGAATGCAGAAAGTTGAAATAAGTGGTTCATGTAATGTTAAAACAAGAGCTCATTCCTCAATCTGGGGGGGCTATCAAGTATGGGGTCCCACAGGGTTTGGTATTAGGTCCATTATTGTTTTTGATATACATTAATGACTTAAAATTCACATTGATGAAGATGCAAAGTTAGTTCTTTTTGCTGATGATACAAGTATAGTAATAACATCCAAAAGCCAATAACTAAATGACGTGATTGTAAATGATGTTTCTCACAAAATTATTAAATGGTTCTCAGCAAACGGACTCTCTTTAAATTTTGATATAACACAGTATATACAGTTCTGTACAGTAAATGACACAACACAACAGAAGTCTGTTGCTAATGTAGAATTTTCAAAATTTTTAGGTGTGTCCATTGATGAGAGGTTAAACTGGAAGCCACACATTGATGGTCTGCTGAAACGTCTGAGTACAGCTACGTATGCTATTAGGGTTATTGCAAATTTTGGCGAAAAGAATCTCAGTAAATTAGTATACTATGCCTTCTTTCATTCGCTGCTTTCGTATGGTATCATTTTCTGGGGTAATTCATCGTTGAGTGGAAAAGTATTCATTGCTTAAAAACGTATAATCATAATAATTGCTGGAGCCCACCCACGGTCATCCTGCAGACATCTATTTAAGGATCTAAGGATCCTCACAGTAACCTCACAGTATATATATTCACTTAAGAAATTTGTTGCTAATAATCCAACCCAGTTCAAAAGTAATAGCAGTGTGCATAGCTACAACACCAGGAGTAAGGATGATCTTCAATATACAGGGTTAAATTTGACTTTGGCACAGAGAGGGGTAAATTATGCTGCCACAAAAGTCTTTGGTCACCTACCAAACAGCATCAAAAGACTGACAGATAGCCAACTAACATTTAAAAATAAATTAAAAGAATTTCTAGATGACAACTCCTTCTACTCATTGGCTGAATTTTTAGACATAAATTAAGGGAAATAAACTTAAACATTAGTGTCATGCAATATATTGTGTAATGTAATATCTTGTACAGACATCTTTTATTAACCTAACTCGTTCCACATTATTACGAAGTGTCGTATTCGTGATCTATAGAACAAGTATTAATCTGATCTAATCTAATCTAAACAGACTACGAACGTGTACAAGCTCACTGAACCCTACGTCAGTAGCTCTTAACAACTGTAGTATTGGCTTACACAATGGCCCAGTCGTGACTACTTACACTATTGAAGATTCTTCCTCTTGTGAAACAGGCTTCATCCGAGAAAGTGGTGAACTCAGGAAAGGGAGGACTGACAGTGCAGCGTTGAAGCATCACTGAAAATTTCGTCTCTCGTCAAAGACGCTTCATTGGAGAAAACTATGTACGCAGGTATATGACGCTCGATGCCTAATAACTGTATCACCCACGGACACAACGCGACGAGGACTGACAGTGCAGCGTTGAAGCATCACTGAAAATTTCGTCTCTCGTCAAAGACGCATCATTGGAGAAAACTATGTACGCAGGTATATGAGGCTCGATGCCTAACAACTGTATCACCCACGGACACAACGCGACGAGGACTGACAGTGCAGCGTTGAAGCATCACTGAAAATTTCGTCTCTCGTCAAAGACGCTTCATTGGAGAAAACTATGTACGCAGGTATATGAGGCTCGATGTCTAACAACTGTATCACCCACGGACACAACGCGACGCAAAAGAGCAGAAGCAGAAATCTGAACATTTTGCGGATGTGGAGGGTTTCCGGTATTTCTTGCCACGTGGTACTGTGCCTCGAGCCCATTTCATGGTCAACTGATCGAGTGCTTCACACACATTAGCAATTACTGCTTAGCCTATGCCAGGCTCCATACAGATCCCTTGTTCACCTAGTTCGTTTCACAGCCCCAGCTGCAGCACTGTTAGAATCGTGGAGATGGACCGATACGACACGCAGTATCTTGAACAGATTTGCATTGCGTGGTCCGTAAATGAAAATAAAGTCTGCCAAATGGGTCCAGAGCTATTTCATTACAAATTACATTTACAAATTATGACACCTTCCTTCCATCCCAGTGTGAGAACTGGGGCGCTGAGATCGCCTCCTATCTATGACTCGTTCTTTACTCCTAAACCGTGCAGTGAATGATCAAATCCGACCTGTCTCAACCCACCTTGACATTTTTCACACGGGAAGATTACACCGAAATAAACTCACAGTCAAAATCTTTAGCTGTTATAGCGCACTGCAAATAAGATCTAAAAGACATTAAGGTCACTCTCTTTTTCCACAAGATGAACCATTTATAACAGCAGTTTCTGGATGTCTTCCTGCCTATGGAACGAATCGGTGGATAAACGGAAGCATTCATGATAAGAGAGCGTAGCGCTGTGTTCCGTGAAGTCCAAAGTGCACGCACGTTTATTTTAAGTACTTAAATTATACAAAAAATGCCACAAGTTATTTTCTTAATAACTTGCATTTCATATCGATAGCTAAGCTGTTGCAGATGTATTGGTTATTCAAGTGACTACCAGTGAAAGCAAAATCAAGGCAGGGTATGATGTTAGTATGATGTTACATTCGTGACGGTTCGATGAATCGGGACTTTAATTTATTGACAGTAAGTAGTTTATAACAACTCCTGTAGCAAAATTCTTAAAATAATATTAGAATATTGTACATTTTACTAACAATGAAATGGTTTCTTGTTTATTCTGCGCAGTCGTCACCAAAAAGAGGGTGTACTACTGGACGACCCCAAACAAACATTTTCTTTCTCGAAGGTTTGAATCCCATTATTTGTTCCGAGTGGAATCTTACTTATACTGTATTAACAATCATTTCCTCCTAAAGTCAGAGCTGTCGTTATACCGCGTCATGAGTCTAATAAAGTAATGAATTATTTTCTGCATCTGGTAACGAGTGGTTCATGGTGTGGGTTCCTGTAGTCATGTCCTAGTTCATGAACCACGGGCAACGTATGAGTGGCCAAGTAAGTGGTCCCGACATTCGGGAAACCAGTTACTTTGGAATAAGGCTGGGCATCTCGGACATATTCTGAGTCGTGGTCACCTTTGTGCTCATACGGCAAAGACTACCAAATCCACCGGTTAGTCCCTCAGCCGTTAGGGGTAAAACCCAATGGGACTCGGGGCAAGTAAGACTAGCAACCTGCTTCCTTGGCACTTTAAATATGATGCTGGCAACAATCAGAGCAAAATTCCTCGGACCTTTGGAGGTGACGGAGTCCCACCTCTAACTGACAAACCAGGGACTCCTATGATACGACTTGGGAAACAAAGGGTAATGAGATGGGGAGCTATTAATATCAATGGGGGCTACTCTGGGAAGAAGGTGGAGCTGGCAGAGGCTGCAAGTAAGATGGGGCTGTACGTTTTAGCTGTTAGTGACATTCGGGTAAGGGGTGAGAAAGAAGAGGAAGTGGGAGAATACAAGGTCTACCTGTCAGGAGTCAAAGCAGGAATAGCACCATGGGGTGTAGGGCTTTACATCAGGAAAGAAATGGAACCCAGCGTAGTTGCAATAAGGTATGTAAACGAACGACTGATGTGGATAGATTTGACAGTGTCTAGAAAGAAAATTAGGATTGTGTCAGTATATTCGCATTGTGAAGGGACAGATCAAGCTAAGATGGATAGTTTTTATGAGGCACTCAGTGATGTACTTGTTAGAGTAAAGGACAAGGACAGTGTTCTGCTCATGGGTGATTTTAACGCCAGGATTGGAAATC
The DNA here is from genome assembly GCF_023864275.1 of Schistocerca cancellata. Lineage (NCBI taxonomy): Eukaryota > Metazoa > Arthropoda > Insecta > Orthoptera > Acrididae > Schistocerca > Schistocerca cancellata. Next base: position 20,196,305 of record NW_026046729.1, on the reverse strand, counting down.
GAACAGAAGGGTTTGAAATGGTTATGGGTAAATTTGGAGAGGATATGGAGGCCAACAGGAACGGGAAACAACTCTTGGATTTCTGTGCCAGTATGGGCTTAGTAATCACAAACTCCTTTTCTAAACATAAGAACATTCACCGGTATACCTGGGAAGGCAGGGGAACCAGATCTGTCATTGACTATATAACAACAGATCAGGAATACAGGAAGGCTGTGAGGGACACACGTGTATTCAGGGGATTCTTTAATGACACTGATCATTATTTAATCTGCAGTGAAATTGGGATAATGAGGCCGAAATTGCAGGAGGTCTGGTCCATATGTAGGAGGATAAGAGTGGAGAAACTTCAGGAGAAGGAAATCAGGCACAAGTACATAACAGCGATCTCAGAAAGGTACCAGTTAGTTGAATGTAGTCAATTACAGTCATTGGAAAAGGAATGGACAAGGTACAGGGACACAGTACTAGAAGTGGCTAAAGAATGTCTTGGAACAGTAGTGTGTAAAAGTAGGATGAAGCAAACAGCTTGGTGGAATGATACAGTCAAGGCAGCCTGTAAAAGGAAAAAGAAGGCGTATCAAAAAGGCTACATACCAGAACCCAGGTAGACAGAGAAAGTTATGTTGAAGAAAGAAACAAAGCCAAACAGATAATTTCAGCATCGAAGAAGAAATCGTGGGAAGACTTTGGAAACAGGATGGAGACTATGGGTCAAGCTGCTGGAAAACCATTCTGGAGTGTAATTAGCAGTCTTCGAAAGGGAGGTAAGAAGGAAATGACAAGTATTTTGGACAGGTCAGGAAAACTGCTGGTGAATCCTGTGGATACCTTGGGCAGATGGAGGGAATATTTTGAAGAGTTGCTCAATGTAGGTGAAAATGCGATCAGTAATGTTTCAGATTTCGAGGTAGAATGGGAGAGGAATGATGATGGAAATAGGATCACATTTGAGGAAGTGGTAAAAATGGCCAATAGATTGCAGTGCAATAAAGCGGCTGGGGCGGATGAAATTAAGTCGGAACTCATCAAATACAGTGGAATGTCAGGTCTTAAATGGCTACACAGGATAATTGAAATTGCCTGGGAGTCGGGACAATTTCCATCAGACTGGACAAAAGCAGTAATCACACCAATCTTTAAACATGGAAACAGAAGAGATTGTAACAACTACAGAGGTATCTCTTTAATCAGCGTTGTGGGTAAAATCTTCTCAGGTATTGTTGAAAGGAAAGTGCGAGTATTAGTTGAGGACCAATTAGATGAAAATCAGTGTGGGTTTAGGCCTCTTAGAAGTTTTCAGGACCAGATCTTTAGCTTATGGCAAATAATGGAGAAGTGTTATGAGTGGAACAGGGAAATGTATCTATGCTTTATAGATCTAGAAAAGGAATATGACCGGGTTCCTAGGAGGAAGTTATTGTCTGTTCTACAAGATTATGGTATAGGAGGCAAGCTTTTGCAAGAAATTAAAGGTCTTTACATGGACAGTCAGGCAGCAGTTAGAGTTGACGGTAAATTGAGTTCATGGTTCAGAGTAGTTTCAGGGGTAAGACAAGGCTGCAACCTGTCTCCACTGTTGTTCATATTATTTATGGATCATATGTTGAAAACAATGGACTGGCTGGGTGAGATTAAGATATGTGAACACAAAATAAGCAGTCTTGCATATGCGGATGACTTAGTTGTGATGGCAGATTCGATTGAAAGTTTGCAAAGTAATATTTCAGACCTTGATCAGAAATGTAAGGACTATGGTATGAAGATTAGTATCTCCAAAACGAAAGTAATATCAGTGGGAAAGAAATATAAACGGATTGAGTGCCAAATATGAGGAACAAAGTTAGAACAGGTGGACGGTTTCAAGTACTTAGGATGCATATTCTCACAGGATGGCAACATAGTGAAAGAACTGGAAGCGAGGTGTAGCAAAGCTAATGCAGTGAGCGCTCAGCTACGATCTACTCTCTTCTGCAAGAAGGCAGTCAGTACCAAGACTAAGTTATCTGTGCACCGTTCAATCTTTCGACCAACTTTGCTGTATGGGAGCGAAAGCTGGGTGGATTCAGGTTACCTTATCAACAAGATTGAGTTACGGATATGAAAGTAGCTAGGATGATTGCAGGTACTAGTATATGGGAACAATGACAGGAGGGTGTCTACAATGAGGAAGAAAAACTGGGAATGAACTCTATAGATGTAGCAGTCAGGGCGAACAGGCTTAGATGGTGGGGTCATGTTACACGCATGGGAGAAGCAAGGTTACCCAAGAGACTCATGGATTCAGCAGTAGAGGGTAGGAGGAGTCGGGGCAGACCGAGGAGAAGGTACCTGGATTCGGTTAAGAATGATTTTGAAGTAATAGGTTTAACATCAGAAGAGGCACCAATGTTAGCACTGAATAGGGGATCATGGAGGAACTGTATAAGGGTGCTATGCCCCAGACTGAACGCTGAAAGGCATAATCAGTCTTAAATGATGATGATGATGATGATGATGATGATCTGGTAACGAATCTTTTCGGAAGAATTTTTTCTGATATTACTACGTCGATTACAAGATGTCTGCAACTAAACCGTCGTATTTTCTATTTTTAGTCGTAATTTTCCTTGAAGTCGTTAGTTAAATGAAGACAGATATAAAACTGCGAAAGCAGTAATCCGCTGATAGTTATCACTGGCATTGCAGGAGTACCTATACAAATGTGTCATACCATTCATCGAATGCCCACTTACACATTTTTCGCTCGAAATGATAAAGTGTGGTTTGCGGGCAGTTCGTAATTGAGGCATAAATGATTGGTCTTATAAACGGAATTTTAGGAGATAGCAAAAAGACTTGCGTTCATATCAGCTACGAATTTCTCTATAGAATTACGTATCAATTACATCTCCCTTTCATGTAAACTTCAGCTTCCTTTTCCATATAATTTCCTGCATCTGGTTAACCAGATCGAATAAGCGTAGAAGGTAATGTTCATCTCACTTACAATTTAAAGGGCTGATTTTCGCAGATATCCCTTGATAACAGTGCAATGAGCAATGAGAAATGAGCAATGAGCACATTGCTGAGCGTAATGACACCTGAACCAAGCGTCTCCATCCCGGACGGTTGCCAGCTTCTATTAGTGCCTACTATCGGCTCGACGGTTTCTTATTGGCAGTAGGTCTGTGATGATAATGTTCTGGTAGACAGTATATATGGCCATTAAAATTGCTACACCAAGAAGAAATGCAAATGACAAACAGGTATTCATTGGACATATATGTTATACTAGAACTGACATGTGATTACATTTTCAATTATTTTGGGTGTATAGATCGAAAGTAATAAGTACCCAGAGCAACCACCTCTGGCCGTAATAACGGCCTCGATACGCCTTGGCATTGCGTCGAACAGAGCTTGGATGGCGTGTACAGGTACAGCGGCCCATGCAGTTGCAACACGATAACACAGTTCATCAAGAGCAGTGACTGGGGTATAGTGACGAGCCAGTTGCTCGGCCACTATTGACCAAACGTTATCAATTGGTGAGTGATCTGGAGATTGTGCTGGGCGGGGCAGCATTCGAACAGTTTCTGTATCCAGAAAGGCTCGTTCAGGACCTGCAACATGTAGACGTGCGTTATCCTGCTGAAATATTAGTTTCGCAGGGATCGAATGAGGGGTAGAGGTATGGGTTGTAACACATCTGAAATGTAACGTCCACTGTCCACAATGCCGTCAATGCGAACAAGAAGAGACGGAGACGTGTAACCAATGGTACCCCGCCGGATGATACGCCAGTTTGGTGATGACAAATACACGCTTCCAATGTGCGTTCACCGCGATGTCGCCAAAAACGGATGTGACCCTCATGATGCTGTAAACATAACCTGGATTCATCCGAAAAATGACGTTTCGCATATTCGTGCACCCAGGTTCGTCGTTGAGCACACCATCGCAGGCGCTCCTGTCTGTCATGCAGGGTCAAGAGTAACCGCAGCAAAGATCTCTGAGCTGATAGTCCATGGTGTTGCTAACGTAGTCGAACTGTTCGTTCAGATGGTTGTTGTCTTGCAAACGTTCCCATACGTTGACTGAGCGATCGAGACGTGGCTGCACGATCCGTTACAGCCATGCGGACAAGGTGCCTGTCATCTCGACTGCTAGTGATACGAGGCCGTTGGGCCAGCACGGCGTTCCGTATTATCCTCCTGAACCCACTGATTCCATATTCTGCTAAGAGTCATTAGATCTCGACCAACGTGAGCAGCAATGACGCGATACGAAAAACCGCAATGGCGATAGGCTCCAGCCGACCTTTATCAAAGTCGGAAACGTGATGGTACACATTTCTCCTCCTTACACGAGGCATCACCACAACGTTTCACCAGGCTATGCCGGTCAACTACTGTTTGCGTATAAGAAATCGGTTGGAAACGTTCCGCAAGTCAGCACGTTGTTGGTGTCGCCGCCGGTGCCACCTTTGTATGATTGCTCTGAAAAGCTAATCATTTGCATATCACAGCACCTTCTTCCTGTCGGTTAAATTTCGCGTCTGTAGCACGTCATTTTCGTGGTGTAGAAATGTCATGGCCAGTAGTATATACTGTCTACCAGAACATTATGACCACAGACCTACTACCAATATGAACCCGTCCAGGTAATAGTAGAGCCACAAGCAAAGGAATGACTGATAGTCAGACACTCGCATGGTGCATGTAGTATGCCTGAGTGTGCTGTCTGTTTGTAGATTGGAGACCGTGTGCAATCTAATGCAGTATGACAGACGTCAAACTGTGACGGTCCAGTGGCTCAGCGTGAGCATTTCAGAACCTGCACGACTGCTGTGGTCCGTGTTTTTAACATGTGGCGAAACCAAGGCCAAACGTCTTGGGATTGGGCGTCCAACCCTCATTACAAATATTGAATGTTATAGGCTGGGCAGGTTGGTTGACAGGACAACCGGCGAAATGTGGCGGAACGAAAGTCACATTTTAATGCTGGACAGAGTACAAGTGTGTCTGAACACACTGTGCACCGAACACTCATAACGATGGGCCTCCGCAACTGAGGACCAATGCATAGGCCAATGTTAAGACCACGACATCGCCAACTATAGCTGATATCAGTAGGTGACCAACAGCTCCGGACGTTGGTGCAGTGGCAGAGCGTTGCGTGGTCTGATAAATCCTTCACCAGGACTTCTTCACCATGCAGATGCAGATGGGACGGCGCGAATCCGTCGTCTCCCTGGGGAACAGCTCCTTGACATATGTATGGTAGGATGTTGACAAGCTGACAGCGGCTTCATTATGCTCTGGGGAACACTTACGTTGGAATCCGTGGTTCCAGTGGAGCTCGTGAAAGCACCATGGCGGCCAACGTATATACACTCCTGGAAATTGAAATAAGAACACCGTGAATTCATTGTCCCAGGAAGGGGAAACTTTATTGACACATTCCTGGGGTCAGATACATCACATGATCACACTGACAGAACCACAGGCACATAGACACAGGCAACAGAGCATGCACAATGTCGGCACTAGTACAGTGTATATCCACCTTTCGCAACAATGCAGGTTGCTATTCTCCCATGGAGACGATCGTAGAGATGCTGGATGTAGTCCTGTGGAACGGCTTGCCATGCCATTTCCACCTGGCGCCTCAGTTGGACCAGCGTTCGTGCTGGACGTGCAGACCGCGTGAGACGACGCTTCATCCAGTCGCAAACATGCTCAATGGGGGACAGATCCGGAGATCTTGCTGGCCAGGGTAGTTGACTTACACCTTCTAGAGCACGTTGGGTGGCACGGGATACATGCGGACGTGCATTGTCCTGTTGGAACAGCAAGTTCCTTTGCCGGTCTAGGAATGGTAGAACGATGGGTTCGATGACGGTTTGGATGTACCGTGCACTACTCAGTGTCACCTCGACGATCACCAGTGGTGTACGGCCAGTGTAGGAGATCGCTCCCCACACCATGATGCCGGGTGTCGGCTCTGTGTGCCCCGGTCGTATGCAGTCCTGATTGTGGCGCTCACCTACACGGCGACAAACACGCATACGACCATCATTGGCACCAAGGCAGAAGCGACTCTCATCGCTGAAGACGACACGTCTCGATTCGTCCCTCCATTCACGCCTGTCGCGACACCACTGGAGGCGGGCTGCACGATGTTGGGGCGTGAGCGGAAGACGGCCTAACGGTGTGCGGGACCGTAGCCCAGCTTCATGGAGACGGTTGCGAATGGTCCTCGCCGATACCCCAGGAGCAACAGTGTCTCTAATTTGCTGGGAATTGGCGCTGCGGTCCCCTACGGCACTGCGTAGGATCCTACGGTCTTGGCGTGCATCCGTGCGTCGCTGCGGTCCGGTCCCAGGTCGACGGGCACGTGCACCTTCCGCCGACCACTGGCGACAACATCGATGTACTGTGGAGACCTCACGCCCCACGTGTTGAGCAATTCGGCGGTATGTCCACCCGGCCTCCCGCATGCCCACTATACGCCCTCGCTCAAAGTCCGTCAACTGCACATACGGTTCACGTCCACGCTGTCGTGGCATGCTACCAGTGTTAAACACTGCGATGGAGCTCCGTATGCCACGGAAAACTGGCTGACACTGACGGCGGCGGTGCACAAATGCTGCGCAGCTAGCGCCATTCGACGGCCAACACCGCGGTTCCTGGTGTGTCCGCTGTGCCGTGCGTGTGATCATTGCTTGTACAGCCCTCTCGCAGTGTCCGGAGCAAGTATGGTGGGTCTGACACACCGGTGTCAATGTGTCCTTTTTTCCATTTCCAGGAGTGTAGTTTGCAGACGTGTTCATCATGGTGAGGTTTCCCGAAGTCAGTGCTATTTTTCAGCAAGGTAATGTGGCATGTCACAAGGCCAGGCGTCAGAGTTCATCGCCCCCCTCTTCGGAATTTAAGGGAATTTTGTAACTTGTGAGTGCAGACGTGGTGCCAGCTCCCTCCAGCGACCTACCAATGCCTCATTACTTCCATGCCACGTGGCGTCACCCCCCATACCCCCCATGTTACAAATTTCGATACATCAGCCCATCATATACCGAGTGGTGATCATTAAAGAGGTCCAGTGTGGATTGCGTGCTAATGCCTTAATTCAGAACCAAATTAAGCTGGAAGTAAATAAGTTCCAATTTTGTCCACCAAGTGCAAATCTGGCGCTGTCAATACAAGAAAGGCGTGTAGAAATGTTTCCGTATATTAGGAACTGCATGTGGGCAGAAAATGTCGAACACTCTTATAGAGTTTGTTTAATATGAACACCGGAGATGTGGACAAGATGCTGCGTCCATAAAACGACGTGATGAATAGCGCCAGTTTTTCACCCAGTGGCGAAAATTCTACCTATTTTTTACCAGATGAAATCGGTTCTCCAGTGACTAATTAGCCTATCTACCAAGTCTAACTGCCATCTAATAGTTGCAGCGCACACTGGATCTCTGTAAGTAGCTGTTCCTTAATTATAACCACCCAGTACCATTGGACTGAGCTTCAAAATACTCGAGGGTTCCAGACCACGAATCCTAACGGAATCTATTGGTCTCCATCATCCTTGAAAATTTACTTCATTGGCTACTAAACACCTTTCCTGACTACACACACACAAAGTAAGCAAATGTCCAGCTTTTCCTTCGTACTTCAATAAACTGATAAATATTTCACAGATGAGAAGCTACAGTGACACTAGTGAAAGGAGAATGCTACACGCTACAGGTAAAGGATCATGTTTAGTCAAGACAGCATCGGACAACACATCACTGGCATAAAATACAGTCCTGTTGTGAGTGCAGGCTTATAGAGTACCTTAATCACATTCTTGCCGTAAAGTCTAGTTTTAAAGAAATGTCTTAGTTATTTCCTGAATCGAAAAATATTAATATTCACCTTTCGTGATACAACTACTTGCCGTGCTTTATCGACTGTTTCAGATGATTATATAGGGTATCCGAATTGATGAGAAGGGGTTCTTGGTTGCTATTGTCAGTCCGAAGCCTGAATTGATATAACACCCCACACTTGTGCATCCTGGGAAACCCTCTTTCTCTCTCAATAACCACAGCAGGACGACATCTATTTGAATCCGCTTACTGTATTCTGCAGTTGGTCCCTTCTAAAATATTTACCCCCTCCCCCCCCCACACACACACACACTCACGCACACTTCCCTCCAATGCCAAACAGAGAATTCCTTGGTGCCTCGAAACGTGTCCCATCAACCACACTTCTTTTCTCCCCATTTCGCTTCAGTACCTTCTCATTACTTACCTGACCTACACATCTTCAACTTTCATGTAAAGCATCACATTCCAAAATCTGTTAATCTCTTATCGCGTGAAGTGCTTATTATCCACATTTCGCTTAAAAAAAAATGGCTCTGAGCACTATGGGACTCAACTGCTGTGGTCATAAGTCCCCTAGAACTTAGAACTACTTAAACCTAACTAACCTAAGGACAGCACACAACACCCAGCCATCACGAGGCAGAGAAAATCCCTGACCCCGCCGGGAATCGAACCCGGGAACCCGGGCGTGGGAAGCGAGAACGCTACCGCACGACCACGAGATGCGGGCAATTTCGCTTCCACTCAAGACTACATTTGAGACAAACAGCTACAGGAAAGGGGTCCTAAGTAGTTAAATTGTTAACAGACACCTCTTCTTCGGAAATTTTGTCCTTGCTATAGCCTGTCTGTGTTTTATATTTACCCTGCTTCTGTCTGCATCAGTTATTCTGCTGCACAAACAGCAATACTGACCTACTACTTTTATTGTCTCTTTTCGAAATATAATTCCCTGAGAATCACCTGATTTAATTCGACCGCATTTATTTAAATTTGTTTTACTTTTGTTGATATTCATCTTCCATTCTTTCAAAACACTATCCATTCCTTTCGGTTAATCTTCCAAATCCTTTGCTCTCTGTGACAGGATTACTGTGTCTTCAGAAAACCTCAAAGTATTTCTATAATGTCCCTGAAATTTAGCTCCTTTCCTAAGTTTTTTTTTTGTTTTCTTTGCTGCTTGCTCATTGTACTGATTGAATAACATCGTTGATAGGCTACAGCCCTGTACCACTTCCTTTTGAGTTATGGCCTTCTTTTCATGGCCTTCGACCCATCTAATTTCAGTCTGATTTACGTAAATACTATATACAACCTTCCGCTTCCGATATTTTACCTGCACTGTCTTCGATTCTTGGTCTTACCTTAACCTATCCTCTAAGGCAAGTCATATGTTCCTAAATATCCACGGAGCCGAAACTGACTTCTCTGTGTTTGACTTCCACATTTTTTTCCATTATTCTGTAAGTAACTCGTCTCTGTAGCTTGTAACGGTGACTTATTAACTGATGGTTCAGCAATACTCATAACTGCCAGCACCTGGTATCTATGGAATTCAAATTATTACATTCTTCCTGAACTCTGAGGATATGTCGTTTGTCTCTATCTTTCACAACATGTGGAATAGTTTCGTCGTTGCTCGCTCTCTAAAATGCTCCTATAATTCTTCTAGAATACTCCAGGGCCTTTGTTACGAGATACATCTTTCAGCCCTCAGCAAAATTCTGCTCGCAGTATCATATCTCTCGTCTGATAATCTACTCCTTCTACCATTTTTGCAATATTATCCTCATTTCCCTCGTAAAATACCTTTATAATTTGTTCCCAATGTATCTGCAATCTTCCTAATGACATTGTCTATCATTCCCCGAGTTATACATCGTCCTAGAGCTTGGCATTCATCCTCTACCTATGTATAACTAGCAATTTCACTCCTTTTGTACAAATCATTTGCTAGAATTTTGTAATACCTTACGCCAGCAACATTTGTTGTATGTTTACATTTTACCATTTCATCAAGTAGACTCATTATCTCCTGTGTCATCCAAGAATTTCTGTTAAATCTTGTCTTTGAACCATTTCCATCATCTGCAACTATCGCAATTTTTGCTCTTAAAGCCTGGTTCCGTCAAAAGTTGAAAATTCTCCCTATGAAACTTTCAGCCATCTCTGTTTCTTTCAAATTATCCAGCTGCCACCATCTTAACTTCCTAACATGTTGCAATTTCCTAAATTTTAACCAACACTCCACAAGCAGTGAACTACGTTCAGAGTCCATGTTTGCCATGAAAATGTCTAAGAGTTTAAAATCTAGTTTTGAAATCTCTGCCTTATCATTGTATAATCAGCCTAAAACTTTCCAGTGTCTTCAGATGTCTTCTTGTATGAATCATCAACCAAGTGTTAGCATTGTTTTAAATTATTTTCTGTGCAAATTTCAGCAATTCGACTTCTTTTTTCCCCCATTCCACATTCTCGCTCCATTTTTTTCTTCTTTACTCTACTATAGAATTCCAGTCACCCAACCACAATTAAGTATTTCTCTGCTTCTGAACAATATCTTAAATAGCATTATACATTCTTTCAAGCTTTTCATAATCTACAGAGCTGCAGGGGATATAAACTTGTATGTTCACAATACGAGCACAACAAGACCATAAGCCTAAATTACAAGATCTGATGAGTCAATCAGACTGAATGTTGCACCTGCAACTACTGAATAGGCTGCTGCCTCTCTTTGGGAAACACATGTATGTCTCATATTTCCACACATACCACCGGCCGTTGTGGCCGAGTGGTTCTAGGCGCTTCAGTCTGGAACCGCGCTGCTGCTACGGTCGCAGGTTCGAATCTTGCCTCGGGCTTGGATGTGTGTGATGTCCTTAGCTTAGTTAGGTTTAAGTTGCTCTAAGTCTACGGGACTGAAGACCTCAGATTTTAAGTCCCACAGCGGTTAGAGCTATTTGAACCATTTCCATACATACCCCTACGTGACAGTTGTACTTACTTTATAGCTACCTATAACCTTGAGCCACCCAAGCCACCCGTTCTTTATAACGTCCATGGGTCATGGGGGGATGTTAGGGTGCAAAATTTTAACAGCATAGCGCTTTTCACCGTTGATTTTAATGTTGTCCGACGAGGTAGAATTTCTATTTATCGCTTTCTGTGTGGTCATAAATTGGTGGACAAGTAAAACTTCTAGAAAAAATTTTTTGGATCCTAAAAGGAATTCTTATTGTGCGATTAATTTCTTCAGTTTAAACATTAGATGTAGTGTCTGTCTGGCCCGTTAAATTTCGGGAGTGCAAGCGAATCAATGCTACTTCTTCCTCTAATGTTTCACACAGGCAGGAGCCAGTGACGTTGATCGGCGTGAAAAGAGATAAGATATATGCATGGTGAGGATAAATCAGAAGAATTTTTAAATTATCTGAGTTCCATCCTTAGACGACTCTATGGGGTTAGGCTAATGGGGATGCTTTACATTCTTGGATGTTTTGGTACGACGCAGACATGATGACATTGCGGGACGTGCAGTACATCGGAAACCGATTGATATTAACGTGCAAATAGCTATCACCTTCCTTCCCAGATGATGAGTGTTCCCAGAACTCGGAACTCCGGTGCACAGAGCACAATTAATTTCTGACCAGCGCAGCCTGGAGGACCAGCTTCTACACTGAAGGAGAGTTCTTGAAGTCAATGGGCATTTTCCACAGTAGATTCATAAGGCACTACGAATGGCACCAACGGTGGGTATAAGGAATGCTGAAGAAGGCACGGAAAGATGACATATGAGTGCGGCTTTTCATACATCTGACAGACGATAAGTACAGACCACGAGGGAAGGACAGAGCACCACAAGTTCACCGCTCTTTTACAGACTAATACATAGGCTGTGGCTGCAACCTGTGTTGACACCTAGCAGTCTGTAGAGTACGGAAACGCCAAAACTTTTAGCCTCGACTTCGACTTTCTGGGACTCAGTAGTAAATGAAGCAACAGAAATTCGGTTGGCGGCAAAAATTAGTTAACAGAGATTGCTGCTTCACCTTGGATAAATCATGGAAATCAGTACTTCCTGTAATAACGTTACAAGGGCATCACCACAGTACAAGTCGCAGTGATACATCGATATCCAATCGTAACTCGACCGTTCAGTCCCAAATCGAATTGATGCATATGTTGTACCTCTCTGCAGCCAGTCAAAGCCTCTGGCGCCTTCTGTTTGTGTGGCCACTTCCACAGTAGACCGGTCCGCGAGTTTAAAAGGACATAGCGAATACATGACCGACGGTCATCCGGCTCACTCTGAAGATAGCTCAACGATGCATAGCCGAAATGTCACAAGCAGAAATGGAATTCATGTGGCTTCAGGCAAGAAATTTAACGGAGCAGTCACTGCGGCGCGAAAACAGGAAATTGCACGTAGTGAGTGTCTACTTGACACTGTCACATATGCTGTTTTTGGAACATTTATTTTCTGCAGTATTCGTAGATATACTTGCTTCAGACATTTAAACATTTTTCATTAGCAAAATTCCAGTCAACAGTCTCAAGAACGTTGTAGTGCCTACTTTATTACACTACCTGTGACAGATCGATCAGTACACTTCTGTAATACCGGTTATAGAGAAATACTGTCAGTGAACGGAAAATGCTGGGTATATTCTTACAAGGGAACCTCCCCATCGCACCCCCCTCAGATTTAGTTATAAGTTGGCACAGTTGATAGGCCTTGAAAAACTAAACACAGATCAATCGAGAAAACAGGAAGAAGAATTGTGGAACTATGAAAAAAATAAGCAAAATGTACAAACTGTGTAGTACATGCGATAGATAGGCAACATCAAGGGCAGTGTAAACTCAGGAGCACCGTGGTCCCGTGGTTAGCGTGAGCAGCTGCGGAAAGAGAGGTCCTTGGTTCAAGTCTTCCCTCGAGTGAAAAGTTCACCTTCAAATAGCTTTGAGCACTATGGGACTCAACAGCTGTGGTCATAAGTCCCCTAGAACTTAGAACTACTTAAACCTAACTAACCTAAGGACATCACACACATCCATGCCCGAGGCAGGATTCGAACCTGCGACCGTAGCGGTCACGCGGTTCCAGACTGAAGCGCCTTTAACCGCACGGCCACACCGGCCGGCAAGTTCACCTTCTTTACTTTCGCAAAGCTATGATCTATCCGTTCGTTCATTGACGTCTCTGTTCACTGTAATAAGTTTAGTGTATGTGTTTTGCGACCGCACCGCAATACCGTGCGATTAGTAGACGAAAGGGCGTGTCTCACCAGTGGGAACCGAAAACATTTGATCGCAAGGTCATAGGTCAACCGATTCCTTCACAGGAAAACCAATCTCATATATTCTATACGACACTGGTGACGGCATGTGCGTCACATGACAGGAATATGTTGTCGACCCACCTTACTTGTACACTTGGCGAATGGGTAAAAAGATTCATCTACCTTGCCCGATTTGGGTTATCTTGTGGATGTGATAATCACCCCCAAAAAGGTGATGAAAACACAAGTTTGTCACATAAACTGCAACAAATGAATGCAACAGTTTCACAGTCGCACAGTTTTCCGTGCGCTCTGTCAAAACATATGTTTTTAACGTTTTCAAATTTTTCCGTGTTTATACTGTCAAATCGGGCATATGTCCAAGCAAATCTGAACCTGTCCTGGAATTTTTGAGAGCGCAGTTGATTATGTGTGTGTGTCTGAACTTTGATAATTGCCTGAAAATAAAAAGTTATTCAACCGAGGGAAGACTTGAACCAAGGACCTCTCGTTCCGTAGTTGCTCAGGCTAACCACGGGTCCACGGCGATCTTGAGCTCACACTCTCCTTGATGTTGCCTGTCTTGCACATGGACTACTCAGTTTGTATTTTTTGCTTATTTTTTTCATAGTTCCACACAACTTCTTCCTGTTTCCTCGATTGATGTGTGTTCATTTTTTCAAGGCCTATCCACTGTGCCTACTTATAACTAAATATGAGGGGGTGTGATGGGGAGGTTCCCTTGTTAATGTTATTGCACCAACTGCTTTGATATTATAAAATGCACATCATACCTTATGTGCTACACAGCTGTTTATTAAGGATTCGAGGATTCTATTCAGTGTAGTTCGTCGAACTGATTTTCTTCAGTGGTGGCGCTTTTGAGAGCGATGCAGCTGAGTTTCACCGACAGCAGGAGGGGGAGCAATCGCGTCACCGCCGTTTGCACGGCCTTCGTTAGCGGCCCCCTATTCGGCAGCGGTGTAGCGCGTCCGCCATTCCCGGCACGTCCCCAGCCCCCCACCGAAGGCCCTGACACAGGGCGGACGGCTACCCGGCTGCTAAAGCATTGGCGGCAGGAGCGTCTTTTGAAGAAACCTTCTAATTCGCTTACGAGTCGCTGGAAGATGAGTTCCTGTTTGAAGGTGCCGTCTCCGGTTTGCGAGAAGGAACGGTAGGATTAACAATGTGGACTCTACGTGAAGGGACTCCTTCACTAAGTAACTTTTGTCAAAACTATTCGGTCGTCTGATCACGAACGGATCCCCTCTACCAGATCGTGAAATTGTTGCAATTATCTAGTCGCTAATTCCTCCTGTTGTGTCTTGCAGATGTAAGCTAATCGATGAGAACAAGACACACACACAGATACAGTTATCCCATGAACCGTGGACCTTGCAGTTGGTGGGGAGGCTTGTGTGCCTCAGCGACACAGATAGCTGTGCCTTAGGTGCAACCATAGCGGAGGTGTTTCCGTTGAGAGGGCAGACAAATGTGTGTTCCAGAAGAGGGGCAGCAGTCTTTTCAGTAGCTGCAAAGGAAACAGTCTGGGTGATTGACTGATCTGGCCTTGTAACACTAACCAAAACGGCCTTGCTGTGCTGGTACTGCGAACGGCTGAAAGCAAGTGGAAACTACAGCCGTAATTTTTCCCGAGGGCTTGCAGCTTTACTGTATGGTTAAATGATGATGGCGTCCTCTTGGGTCAAATATTCCGGAGATAAAATAGTCCCCCATTCGGATCTCCGATTGGGGACTACTCAAGAAGATGTCGCTATCAGGATCGGAGCGTGGAATGTCAGTTCTCTTAATCGGGCAGGTAGGTTAGAAAATTTAAAAAGGAAAATGGACATGTTAAGGTTAGATGAAGTGGGAACTAGTGAAGTTCAGTGACAGGAGGAACAACACTTCTAGTCAGGTGACGTAGTTTTTGTAGGAATATATAAGGCAGATGACCATGGTTGCCTTTAATCCTAGGAAAGATTTGAAATCGATGTACATTACCTTTTGATAATAATTTCAGGCATTTGTTGTCAGTATCAGCACTGTAAAGTTAACCCTAAATCTTGAACATCCTACTGTTCGATTCATCTGTGTGTCAATCGTGTCACTGTGTTCACCTCAGGGGTTTTCCGTGAGGCTGAAATGCTGTCGCCGTGATGCGTCGGTTGTTTCAAAATATGTTAGCGGCCGAGCGCAGCATTGATCGTACAGTCGCATTCGGAATGATACACCACGTTACCATGCAGATAGTATCTTCGTGTTTCATTTGGCTGACTGGTACGTGCAGGCATGCGTGATTGCGTACGTGTATGTGTGTGCTTGTGTGTGTGTGTGTGTGTGTGTGTGTGTGTGTGCGTGTGTGTGTGTGTGTGTGTGTGTGTGTGTGTGTGTGTGTGTGTAAGAACGTAAGACCTGAGAAGGCAGTGAGGCGACGTCAGCCAATAGCCCGCTGACAAGGACCGCGCCACGACAGGAGTGACCTCTGCGTGAAGTGAATATAAGCTCCGCTCCGGATATTAGTGGACATTATATGCAGAGTATTAGCACGGCCTAGCAGAGTGTTCTACGATAGGAGTTACACTAGTCAACAGCCATTTTGCATCTCGGATGTGATACATCAAATACACTCCTGGAAATGGAAAAAAGAACACATTGACACCGGTGTGTCAGACCCACCATACTTGCTCCGGACACTGCGAGAGGGCTGTACAAGCAATGATCACACGCACGGCACAGCGGACACACCAGGAACCGCGGTGTTGGCCGTCGAATGGCGCTAGCTGCGCAGCATTTGTGCACCGCCGCCGTCAGTGTCAGCCAGTTTGCCGTGGCATACGGAGCTCCATCGCAGTCTTTAACACTGGTAGCATGCCGCGACAGCGTGGACGTGAACCGTATGTGCAGTTGACGGACTTTGAGCGAGGGCGTATAGTGGGCATGCGGGAGGCCGGGTGGACGTACCGCCGAATTGCTCAACACGTGGGGCGTGAGGTCTCCACAGTACATCGATGTTGTCGCCAGGGGTCGGCGGAAGGTGCACGTGCCCGTCGACCTGGGACCGGACCGCAGCGACGCACGGATGCACGCCAAGACCGTAGGATCCTACGCAGTGCCGTAGAGGACCGCACCGCCACTGCCCAGCAAATTAGGGACACTGTTGCTCCTGGGGTATCGGCGAGGACCATTCGCAACCGTCTCCATGAAGCTGGGCTACGGTCCCGCACACCGTTAGGCCGTCTTCCGCTCACGCCCCAACATCGTGCAGACCGCCTCCAGTGGTGTCGCGACAGGCGTGAATGGAGGGACGAATGGAGACGTGTCGTCTTCAGCGATGAGAGTCGCTTCTGCCTTGGTGCCAGTGATGGTCGTATGCGTGTTTGGCGCCGTGCAGGTGAGCACCACAATCAGGACTGCATACGACCGAGGCACACAGGGCCAACACCCGGCATCATGGTGTGGGGAGCGATCTCCTACACTGGCCGTACACCACTGGTGATCGTCGAGGGGACACTGAATAGTGCACGGTACATCCAAACCGTCATCGAACCCATCGTTCTACCATTCCTAGACCGGCAAGGGAACTTGCTGTTCCAACAGGACAATGCACGTCCGCATGTATCCCGTGCCACCCAACGTGCTGTAGAAGGTGTAAGTCAACTACCCTGGCCAGCAAGATCTCCGGATCTGTCCCCCATTGAGCATGTTTGGGACTGGATGAAGCGTCGTCTCACGCGGTCTGCACGTCCAGCACGAACGCTGGTCCAACTGAGGCGCCAGGTGGAAATGGCATGGCAAGCCGTTCCACAGGACTACATCCAGCATCTCTACGATCGTCTCCATGGGAGAATAGCAGCCTGCATTGCTGCAAAAGGTGGATATACACTGTACTAGTGCCGTCATTGTGCATGCTCTGTTGCCTGTGTCTATGTGCCTGTGGTTCTGTCAGTGTGATCATGTGATGTATCTGACCCCAGGAATGTGTCAATAAAGTTTCCCCTTCCTGGGACAATGAATTCACGGTGTTCTTATTTCAATTTCAGGAGTGTAGTATGTATTTTGGTGCGTAGAATCCAAGTATACCTTTCAAAATGTTCTACTATGTACCATTACTGAGTTTTTAAGAGTTTTTATTTTATTTTTAGTAGCTTGTTTTTGATTTGAGAGGAGAGCTAGACGATCTACAAATCGTCAGTAAATGATTGGTGTGGTAATCCAGTGGTGTGAAAGAGATCCTCAGTGAGCGTTTCCTGTGATGGATGGTGCAAACTTTCTGTTTTTAAACTTTACACTAACAAAAATGGCAACTATTAAATCTCGTTGCTGTCTAAACCACACTGACCACTTTTGTTATGTGTGTGGGAAATTCACTCTAAAAGCCCAGAGAAAAATTGTATTTTGAGTGTCCTGTTTGTGATGAAGATAAAAGTTTTGCACCTCATATTGCCTGCATAACCTGAACTACAACCTCAACCGAGTGGTTGAGAGGAAAACGCCGAGCCATGCCATTCGTTGTTCCGATGGCGTGGTGGAAGCCTGAAGACCATTATTCAGACTGTTACTTCTGTCTTACGAATATTTCGGGACATTCAAGCAAAACTAGACATAAAATAAAATATTCAAATGTATCTTCAGCGCATTTACCTGTGCCCCATGATGAGGGGTTGCCTCTACCTGTCTGTAACTTAAAAGCCACGGAACCAGACACGTTGTCAAGTGAATCAGAATGTATTCAACACATGGAAGAGTACTACCTTCAATATCACGACACTTCGCCTCAGCTCTTTATTCAAAATGAATTGAACGATTTGGTTCGCGATCTAAAACTTTCGAAACAGCAAGGTGAACTCTTAGGTTAGAGACTGCAACAACGCAACCTTATAGCTCCTGGGACAAAAATTTCCTGTTTCAGATCAAGTGGTTCTTCCTTCCTTCAGTATTTCGATATGCAGAATTCAGTGTGTGTATTTCGAGATGTCAATGGTCTGATGATGCAGCTAGATGGACAACATAATCCACATGAGTGGCGACTATTTATTGACTCAAATAAAACCAGATTGAAAGCAGTACTACGGCATAATGGCGATGCAATTCGATCGATAGTAGACATGAAACTTATGAAACCATGGGTTTGCTGCTAGAGGCTATCAACTATAAGGATCATGAATGACAGCTTAGCTGTGATTTAAAAGTTGTTGTACTCCTTACAGGTTTACAGGTTGGATTCACGAAATACTGCTGCTTTTTGTGCCTTTGGACAGCCGTGACACCAAGAAACCCTATGCAGTCAAGAAATGGCCTATAAGTAAGTTATATGTTCCTGGAAACGTAAATTCTTTCAGCCTGATAAAATAATTTTGGCTCCACTACATATCAAGTTGGGCCTTACCAAGAACTTTGTAAGAGCTCTGGATGAAGAAGGTTTGACCTTCAATCACTTAAAAGAAAAGTTTGCCAAAGTGAGGCAAAGCTGAATGAGGGTTATATTTGTTGGACAACAAATAAAAAAAAACTTTGCTGAAACATCGAACCTTTGATACCAAACTCACAGATATTCAAATAGCAGCTTGGTCCCCTTTCAGAGCAATTGTGAATGGCCTTTTGGGTAACTGAAAAGAGAAAATCTATGTTAGCATTGTGAATGATCTGTTGGTCAATTATAAGAACATGGGGTGTATAATGTCTCTTAGAATTCACTTTTTCCGTTGTCACCTTGATTTCTTCCCAGAAAATTTGGGAACAGTAAGCGATGATCATTGTGAACGCTTTCACTAAATAATTCTTACCATGGAACACAGTAACCAAGGCCATTGGAACATTTGGATGATGGGTGACTACTGCTGGGGTCTTGTTAGGGAGAGTGACTTAATGGCAAACAAAAGAAGAGCTCCGTCGTCGCATTTTGCAAAAAACCAAAGACGATTAAGAGTGAAAATATATCCAGAACTAATTTGGACCTTTTCTTGGTATCATGCCCAAATATGCATACAAAATAGTATTGATTTCAGACGTTCTGAATGTGCATCCATGTTTGTCTTAATTGTGTTAATTTTTGCTGTTACCATTTTTTAATCTGCTGTGTGTGTAGGAAATGTGACGTCATAGAGAAAAACTGATTTTGCCAGTGTATTCAGCAACCCAAAATTTGGTAAATCAAACCATTTACAAACCAGATGCAGAAAAAAGTTAAAATTATCTAACTAGTGTTAATAGCGATCCACAGTCTGTGTTTCAAGCTTGTATGTACATTATATATAGCAAAGGACTCAGATTTTAGTTCCATGTCGCCTATCGCTTGCGACACCACTGTTAATTATTGTCAGTGTGCTTTACTTAAATAAAACTACTTATGTTATTTGCTTGAATTGTTGTGTGGCATTCCGAGAACGCAACGTAACTTAGGCACCCTATACGAAACGAGTGGTCTAGACCCCACATTCTCCACCACTGATTTCGAATTATTGTATTATTATCTACCAGTACGTTCTTGTTATTCACTTTAGTGCCTATCAGATCCATTTCGTCGTATTCTGTAAAGGTGTGTGGCATCAGCTGTGAACTTTCGTTCAGCAATACGAGTCAACATTTTTCACTGTTGTTCCTGATGCTGCTATTATATAACTATGTCCGTGTTCCTTGACGCTGCCTGATTACAACAGTTAAACCGTCGGCGTAAGCGTTAATAGCGAATGTTTGTACATCCACATGAAGTCCCGACTTTTGGTTGGTGACTGAGTGAATCACTGTTTCCAAGGAAATAATATATAGGATAATGGGCATCATTGTGAAACTGAACAATGAACTGAGCATTGTCCCTTGAAGTTTTTGAGAGCCCTTGATCCTGCGCTGGCGGTAATTCACTGAGGCACCAAAGAAACTGGTATAGCCATGCATGTTCGTATACAGAGATATGTAAACAGGCAGAAAACGGCGCTGCGGTCAGCAACGCCTATATAAGAGAACAAGTGTCTGACACAGTTGTTAGATCGGTTACTGCTGCTACAATGGCAGGTCATCAAGATTTTGACATCTGAACTGGGCGAGCGGATGTTCTGTTGGGGGCAGCTCAGCGGATCCCGCTTGCCACAGGAGAGTAGCTCCGCATCTTTGTTGATTGGTTGATCTGGGGGAGAGGACAAAACAGCGAAGTCGTTGGTCCTATCGAATTAGGGTAGGATGGGGAAGGATATCGGCAGTGCCCTTTCATACGAACCATCCCGGCCATTACCTGAAGCGATTTAGGAAAATCACAGAAAACCTCGTATATCAGGATGCGAGATTGAAACATCGTCCTCCCGAATGTGAGTCCAGTGCGCTAACCACTGTGCCACATCGTTCGGCGCTCAGGATCATGCAGACAGCCTATAGAGAAAAGTGCGGGCGAGCATTGTTCTGTTGAAAAGTGGCATCACGATACTCTCACATGAGTGGTTTCACCTGAGGAGACATGATGTCTGTGGCATACCACTGTGCCATCAGAATTACAACCAGCCGTGATCCGAACTCATACTCAATGGATCCCCACGTCACGCCGTCAGGAGCATCACCGCCGTCCGTTTCCAAAACATAGGAGAAATGGGACTTCTCACGAGGTCCTCGTCATGCGCGCAGTCGGTGGTCATTGAGGGCAGTGAAGAACCGTGATTCATCACTGAAAACACAGCAACGGAGTTCATCAGTAGTCCTTGTTCCCCATTCACTGCACACCTTCAGACGCAGCTGTTGCTGCTGTGGTGTTAACAGCAGCTTAGACATGGGACGCGAGTTCGCTAGTTAGATTGCTGCTAGTATCCGACCAGTGGTGCACAATGACACTCGAATGTTGCAGGGGGTCCACCTCTAGTTCTTGGAGGTACGGCGCAGATGTGAAGCGGTTACGATACGATTGGTACGAAATACTGCGACGATAACTCGTGGTGGTCAGACGTGGTCGACTGGAATTCTGAAGATGTGTGCTTGCTCTAACATTGTTAAGCAGTCTAGTGTCGGGACATAGTCACATCTGAATGTCCCCCAAACCTGGTTGTGGCACGATGCGGCCAGCTGGCGAAGTAGAGACTCACCTCTTGGCTCTTTCGTACTCTGGCAGGTGCTGATAAAGCTGACACTCATGAGTACACAGCATCTCCTCATTCTTCCCTACGATTACATAACAGCTGACGCTGTTTATCCCCTTTTATAACCTATCAGGCTTGGTAACAACACTAAACACGAATAACGTTAATACAATTTCGTAGCCGTTCATCTAAAACCATTCCCATATCCCCACTGGTGTACGTGTGTGAAAGGTACTCTGACACCTTGACTGTATGTTATGAGTGCTCCACTTCTTTCATCAGGCAGAGAATAATCCGCTGAAGCACAGGAAGGGGAAAATAAAACTCACCTGGAGAATATTTCATGCTCCTTAAGGTAGGAAACCGAAGTCACAGCATATAAACATGTAGCGGCTTAAATACGGTGAGCTGCCTATCTTAAGGATTTTTAAGTATTTTCAGGACAAGTTTTACTTTGCCTATTCTGCAGTATTTTATTTCTTCTTAAGATAAGTCTTGAATGGAAGTTGAGACCACTTAGGTGAGACACTGATCGAAACATTTGTACAGTGTTACCCAATAAAGTTGCGACAAGCTTCCAGGTACTGTAGAGGGTGTCTCGAGTAACGAATCGAGGACAGAAACCCGTGTTCGGAAATGTCATCCAACAACGCTACAGAGCGTCGACGTTATAGGCCCCAGAGTCTTCCACTATGCTATCCCTTTGGCAGCAAACATGACTTTGTACGCTGATGGACCATATGCGGAACCTCTAGTAATGTTGTTTGTTCTTTAGTGATCGTTACTGACTGCCACGATAGTGGAAAAGGCCGCTCTACCTGCTGCGTAGAGAGGCCGTTTGTGCGATAATCTGTTGCCTTGGTTCATTGCGGTTTCGCACAAGGTTTTCTATCTGTATTTTATTTTTCTCTTGTATACCGAAAACCACTGGAGATTTTATTGGGTTCCAGGAGGAAAAATAAGCTGCGGATGGATACCAGCGTTTGAGACTGTCAGCCACTTGGGTAACAGAGCACTTTACGCGCATTCGGGAGGACGACGATTCAACTACGCGTCTGGCCATTCTGATTTAGGTTTTACGTGATCTCCCTAAATCGCTCCAGGCAAATGCTGGAATGGTTTCTTTGAAAGTCCACGGCCGTCTTCCTTCCCGGTTTTTCCCTAATCCGTTGAGACCGATGACCTCGCTGTCTGGTCTCCTTCCCCAAACATAGGAGACAAGGTCTTTCAGCGCTGCACATAGCTCATCTTCTCTGCTGGTGATCGTGGAAACAAACGACATTGTTCCGCCTGCGATCCACCACCGTTCAAAGTAAAGTTTTCTGCTGAAGGTGTGGTCTAGTGGAAGGCGACAGCGCCTGTAGCTACAGGGTGTTTCCAAAATGACCGGTATATTTGAAACGGCAATAAAAACTAAACGAGCAGCGATAGAAATACACCGTTTGTTGCAATATGCTTGGGACAACAGTACATTTTCAGGCGGACAAACTTTCGAAATTACAGTAGTTACAATTTTCAACAACAGATGGCGCTGCAAGTGATGTGAAAGATATAGAAAACAACGCAGTCTGTGGGTGCGCCATTCTGTACGTCGTCTTTCTGCTGTAAGCGTGTGCTGTTCACAACGTGCAAGTGTGCTGTAGACAACATGGTTTATTCCTTAGAACAGAGGATTTTTCTGGTGTTGGAATTCCACCGCCTAGAACACAGTGTTGTTGCAACAAGACGAAGTTTTCAACGGAGGTTTAATGTAACCAAAGGACCGAAAAGCGATACAATAAAGGATCTGTTTGAAAAATTTCAACGGACTGGGAACGTGACGGATGAACGTGCTGGAAAGGTAGGGCGACCGCGTACGGCAACCACAGAGGGCAACGCGTAGCTAGTGCAGCAGGTGATCCAACAGCGGCCTCGGGTTTCCGTTCGCCGTGTTGCAGCTGCGGTCCAAATGACGCCAACGTCCACGTATCGTCTCATGCGCCAGAGTTTACACCTCTATACATACTAAATTCAAATGCGGCAACCCCTCAGCGCCGCTACCATTGCTGCACGAGAAACATTCGCTAACGATATAGTGCACAGGATTGATGACGGCGATATGCATGTGAGCAGCATTTGGTTTACTGACGAAGCTTATTTTTACCTGGACGGCTTCGTCAATAAACAGAACTGGCGCATATGGGGAACCGAAAAGCCCCATGTTGCAGTCCCATCCTCCCTGCATCCTCAAAAAGTACTGGTCTGGGCCGCCATTTCTTCCAAAGGAATCATTGGCCCATTTTTCAGATCCGAAACGATTACTGCATCACGCTATCTGGACATTCTTCGTGAATTTGTGGCGGTACAAACTGCCTTAGACGACACTGCGAACACCTCGTGGTTTATGCAAGATGGTGCCCGGCCACATCGCACGGCCGACGTCTTTAATTTCCTGAATGAATATTTCGATGATCGTGTGATTGCTTTGGGCTATCCGAAACATACAGGAGGCGGCGTGGATTGGCCTCCCTATTCGCCAGACATGAACCCCTGTGACTTCTTTCTGTGGGGACACTTGAAAGACCAGGTGTACCGCCAGAATCCAGAAACAATTGAACAGCTGAAGCAGTACATCTCATCTGCATGTGAAGCCATTCCGCCAGACACGTTGTCAATGGTTTCGGGTAATTTCATTCAGAGACTACGCCATATGATTGCTACGCACGGTGGATATGTGGAAAATATCGTACTATAGTGTTTCCTAGACCGCAGCGCCATCTGTTGTTGAAAATTTTAAGTACTGTAATTTCGAAAGTTTGTCTGCCTGAAAATGTACTGTTGTCCCAAGCATATTGCAACAAACGGTGTATTTATATCGCTGCTCGTTTAGTTTTTATTGCCGTTTCAAATATACCGGTCATTTTTGAAACACCCTGTATGACGCTGTGCAGCCTCGTTGGATTACGCTTCCGGACACTCTTGAGTATCTTCGATCTGTTACGCAAAAACTTCGAAGTTGGGTCGCTTCAATCATGGAAGACCAAGTACTTCAAATATAGTGCTACTAAGTAAGACAACGTTTTATACTGAAGTCACAAGCGGCTCGCAACTATTTATAAGTACTTACCTCTGAATGCCCTACTAGTGGATAAAAGTTCACTCGAGCGTGTTTGCTTATATTACGCTGCTAAATGCGACATAACGTGTACACAAAACTTTTGGGAAATAAATCCGTTTTACGCTACTTCGCCTACATAACTCGTTTCGTTTCGCTACTAAGTTAACGCCTGAGTCGTGGTAAAAATTGCTGTTTTGAAGAGCGCGCCGCAGCTGGTAGTGTGAAGCAGTTGCCCTCCGTTTGTGGCGGTGGCGCCGCTGTGGCAATCGCAGCTGTGGTGTCTCCCTCAGGTGGGAAAGGGGTACAGGTTGCCTGTTGATTTAAGGGGCCCTATGAGCTCGCTAGGCCTCCCCCCTCCTCCCCCGGGCTTCCCTCTCCACCTGCCCCCGTCTCCTCGGCCATTGGCATCCTTTTTCTCCCCTCTCCCCCACCTCACCCCTGTTCGCGTCTTGGCAGGTCCCCGGACTCGCACACGCTAAGTGGACATTCGCGCGCCGGAGATCACCGCCATCAGTGTTTCGTGTGTGCCGTCGTGTTTAGTGCTCAGTGTTCACCGTCACACTCCATCGTTCACCAGTGCCATCGTCATCTTCAGTGTTTGTGTGTCGTCTCATCAGTTAGCAATGTGGATTATCGACGAGTGTTAACGGCTCCGTGTCTGTCTCTATGTGTCTCCTGTTTTATTGCCCACCGTTCTGTCACTTTTATGTCTTCTCACTGTTTTTGCTCCTTGTATATTCTATGGCTGAAGAGCAGCGTAGTGTGCTGCTGACAGCCTGCCTGTTGTACAGGTTTAAAATAACAATAAAGTAAAAAAAAATTTAAAAAAAAACTCGCTAGGCGGCGAGTCTGGTCAGTTGGTCAGTCGGAGTGAGTTTGGGTCAGTCACTCGTCACCAGTTGCTGGTCTGTCTCTCGTCCGCATTTGTGCTGCAGTTAGTGTCTGTCGTCTGGAGTGCCAGTATGTCTGTCGTTCGGATCGACCATTAAGGCCGGTTACATCGATCGATTGGTCGGACGCGCACTGAGAAACAAGATGACTTGCCCGCCTTGAGCGTCGCCGCCGTGTGAGGTCGCCACGTGAGTCCATTGGGCCGCGCCGTATAGCGTGGGGTAGTGGCTTCGCGGCCGACACGAGAGCAACAGGAGTTAAACTACGACATCGGTCTGGCCGTTGCGAGCTGCGACGCCGTGAGACGGGAGATCGGCGCGCCTTTGTGCGTCCGTTGAAGCGGCTGGCACCGCACGGTTCAGGGGAGGGTTTTGGGGGTGCTGCGCCAGGTCTTCGCCAGAATTCGCAGTTTAGTAGAAGTTAAGTGACTGGTGATATGTTGTTTCATTTACTTGTTAATTCTACTTATTTTCTTGGTCTCTCGTCCCCAGCTTGCTCGTCTGTCTCTCGTCTGCATTTGTTAGGCAGTTAGTGTCTGTCTGTCCGTCTGTCGGCCTGCCTCTGTCATGTTTGTCGGATTCAGTGTGTTAACGAATTTATTGCTTGAAGTGTAACAGCCGATTTCGTGAAATATGTTTTTATATTGCCTATCATCTTGAGAGGCGGTGTATGTGTAATGTAGAGCATGTTTGGTCAAAGTTGTATAATTTTATTTGAGATTGCGTTTCATGGGCTTTTATTTAAAGGTCATTTTAGTATATAAAGTTGCTACCCTTCCACTGTAAGACTTTTCTTAGAAGCTAAAATCAAGTTGCACTCCGGTGGCAAGTTAATCTCTTAATGTTAGTGTTTTGTACCATTTCCATCCCTCCTACGGGGTGCATAGTTTATGTGCTTGTGTGAGATGTTAAAATTCTTAGTTCAAAGTAATCTGGTGTGTTGCAGATTTGCACCAAACTAGTTTTTCAGAGGTTGTTCTGAGCGGTCGTGACTACGGCCGTGTCAAAAGGGAGCGACAAGGTTCTCAGCCCGAAAGCTCATATACTCAAAAATTTATTTCTTTGTGCCTCTGAATAAATTGTAAATTGATATTTAGGGGGTGCTTTCTGATTATAATTTTAAATCTGTTTCTAAAAAAAATGGCTTTTGGGAATAAAATTTCCATTAGTTTAAAGAAATTTGGTTTGTCTTCATCAGTTACCCACTGACAACTACTTCCACGCTCACATAGTATGATTAAATGTGTTAATATTCTTGATGAAACGCTAGACAATCAAGCAAATTCTAAAAAAAAGGTTTTGAAAGTAAATTCACGGTTCAAAAACCTTTAAATTATCACAACACTCAAATTTTATAAGCTGGAACCTGGCAGTAAGAGAAATCTTCTACATAGAACAGTACCAGAAGAAAGTGATCTTGCAGAGCCTAATGTTTCCCTAGTACCTAATTTATTACGTCATTATTTACTCGGTATAACATAACCGAAATAATGCTGAAGCTATACATCCTTGAATATTAGTGCAAAAGCGTCACCCGGCAAATGGTGCCGAAACATTAACGGTCGTATTGAAGTATCAATGCAACACCTAAGTGCAGCACTGGAAAGAAAACTGCGAAGGTTTAATACTGATAGTTATTTTCAATACTTTCCTTTAATCTCTTGGTACATTCTCGCTGTCTCAGCTAAATCTGACACTACCATTTTCTTGTTAATTATTGTTACATTTCAGCGATTATTCATCATATATTAGCTAGAGGTTTAAGTATTTGGTACCACATGTTATGAAACAAGTGAGACTTCCAAAATCTTCAAGGAATGAAGTCCTACCCTATTAAATCAGATAAATTTTCGTTTGATAATGTAGTGAGGAAAACAAGAATGTTACCATTTATTTCTATAACTGTGGGACAAATAGTGACATCATTTTTAAACATAACTTCGCGATAGCTCACACTGAATGAACAGCCTAGGATAACCAGTAAACAGATGCAAATGTTTCCCACTTATAAACTCCTACAACGATATGATAATCCGTGTGAAGCAGTAAATTAGTCCTGTGACACGGAAGCTGAGAGTTGCCCTCTCTATCTGTATATCAGTGCCGGATTCATTTGAATCCGTTTTACGATTAAGTGGTTAAATTAAGCGCAGTTATTCCTGCACTAAGTGTCAGAATATACAAATCATTAGGCTTCTTGAACTGCCAGTATGAGGACACACAACAACAGGAAATATATCAGAAGGACCAAGTAACTGAGAAACAACTTTAGAAAACAATTGGATCCCAGTATTTAATTTTTTCAAGATAAGAGATGGTCTTGAGTTATTGTTGTTAAGCCATCGAAGGAGAAACGTGCATCAAGATGAAAAGACGAAAATAAGCTCTCTGCTCAAAATTTACTACAGCACTCAGGCACACAGGTTTTTGTCAGAATGTTTCATACTACCGTCAGTGCGTAAATTACAGAGGCATGTACAAGGAATACAAATGAAATGTACGATTAGTAACAGTACTTTACACCTTTTAAAGCAGAAGGTATAGAATCCCTCTAAAGGATAAACTCGTCAGTGTGTCACTAGATGAAATGTCTCTAATGGTGAATATCACGAAAAACAGTTCTTCCGACACTGGCATTCGTTTTGAGGACATACAGCTAAGTTTGACAATAGTGTGTTGGAGATAATGATTAACGTCATTTTCTCCAAATCTCGAACAACCACTGCCGTACTATTTTTCTAAAGCAACAGGAGAAGTTATTCTTTTGATTGGAATATTTTATGAAGAAGTCAAGAAGTCTTCAATTTTTCATATTTTATGAAGAATTAAACAGCTTGAGTTGGTTGTGCAGGCTTGTATACTGACAAGTGTTAGAATTTTGTAAACTGAAGAAAAGGACTGGGAATCACTCAGGACAATCAAAATTTGATACATCAGGGGCAAATCTATTTTTCTATAACACCTCACATTTGACACAGAGCATCAGTAACAATCTGTCTTTGTAAAATATAACTGGTACATCTAATGACGGTTTGGGTGGTATTGCTACTTGGAAGGACATTTCCCAGTTTTATTCAAGTGGCGTGCACCGAAAGTACAAGTTAGCTCCGAAGATCATTAAAAAAAGCTGTGCAGCTGCCACCTTTTTCAAAAATGAATGAAAGTACTGTAGTTTGTATGTTACGTCACATAGTGGTGCCTGGGATTGAGGCACTTGTCTGTTGTGGTAGTGTATCACTATCTGTCACTGGTACGTCTGACTTCTGTCAGAAAGGTAAAGACTTGATTTGGTGGTTTAAAATTGTTTATGACTTCTGAGACAATGATAAGGAGAGTGGTGGGGCAACCTTCATTGCAAAAAAGCTGGACAGGAGAAGAAATTAATAGTGAACAAGTAACACAGCAACAGAAGTTTCACATGACTTGTATTTCTCTAGATGTAAAAAGACGTCTTAGAAATGGGGTAGCAATAAACAGAATCCAGCGATGACAATCTCCACAAGAAAATTCTCTACAGACTAAAGCATGAACGATGAAGACGGGGTCTTGACCATGCGGCGTCAGTGACCTAAAGTTATTCCTATCGTGAGAGGGCTGATCTGCTGCCACCAGCTCTCCTAAATCGCAGCAGCAGAGCGCTCATAGTATGGGCTCACTGGACGTGTAGCTTAGTGCGTGCACGTGACTGGGTCAGCCGCATCTCGCACGGCTACTACCGGCATCGAATAGGAACCTGCAATTGCATTACCAGTGTAATGATGCCCTTGTGGTGGTATCGATGCGTGGTACCACGTTTCGCTACCTGGTGGCGGCGGTGGCATCTGTTTGCGTGTTAGCCAGTGGCAGTGGACCGACCATGGCCGAGGCATCGCAGGGATGGAAAAGAGACTCAATCATCGTACTGGCCCCATACACCCACAGGTCTCAACAGAATTAATTCAGGAGCATTATATCAGACTTGTAAGTGACTTACTTCCAGCGGCATAGGCAATCGACAAACGCCATTATTGTTGCATATCTTCAGCTATTTGGCGACAGCTACCCCATTATGGTACAAGAAGAAGTTACTATCTAGCCACTGAGAAGCCTCTAGAGATGTGACAGAAGATTACATGGCGTTTATAACACTACTGCAGAAAAGGAATTTCCCACCATGCAAAGGGACTCTGATGATCAGTTTAATTAAATAGTTAAGAAATTTGATGTGCCACCAGGCAGATGGAAGCAAGTACGAGAGTACCAGGAATATTATTCTATAGTTGAAGCGGTAATGAGGCGTTTTCTCGTTGCAGTGAGATCTTTTATGAGATTTCAACCTTCCACCACTATAGGGAGAGATGGCCATTGAAATTAAATCATCTATATTACGAAATGCAAGAATTGACACCCAATATTAACCTGATATTCAAAATTCCTCGATGCTGCTATTTTCCTACCTTAAGAGACTTTGTAGTTGATGTGGCATCTGTCTACCTTAATAGAGTTCAAAAGTGTGGAGGCATCCTATCACAGAGGTAAAGCACTCCGTCATGAACTAAAAATGAGGTTAATATTCTAGCTCTGTGATCCAGAACATGGCAAATATTAAGTTGATAGCAAGAAATTTTCATAAGGTAGAGGTTTCATAAGGAGTGGCCTATGCCACACTGTTTACAGGACTTTCACAACAAGTAACGGTACTTTAACGACCTGAAAACCCGTATATGCTTCACTTTCTCCTGCATTCAAAAATAAGTTATCTAAAAGAGAGGAATCTACATGTGACATGAGAAATTCGAGGCGTACGGGCAACAACACCCCTGTCTCCTATTGGGCAAACTGGATTTTTTAAACTGGGTTGAGTGAGTCTCAGGAGTAGAATTAATGATAGAGTTATATATCCTAGCCACACCTGCCTATCTCACAGTGTATCATAACCAGATCCATGTAGAGTCACAGGGGCCTGGCCGAACGGAAGCCTTTGCTTATCCTGTGCCGACCGGATAGTTACAACGGAAGTTTCCGAATAGTCGGCACTTGCCAACAGATGCAAGTCCCAGCAGAGGCGCTTGTGGCTCCCTATGGGTGGGTGAATAGTGAACTAACCAGTATGCAGGCTGAGCGACGACAGATGCCGATATGTGTGTTGCACCGTTACAGTGATAAGTCTCTCTTGCCTGTGAGCACCTGTTACAGCTGACATGTGGAGAGCAGAAGCTGTGTGCGCAACTACTGGTGCAGGTATATAGCGCCCTACCGGGCAGTGCAGGTGGAGCTCCAAGCTCTCCTGTAGTCAGGGGCTGCGTGTGCTTCACGGTCGTTGAGTGTGGTTTTCTCTCCGCAAGATATGTTCAGTGGAAATGTTGTGTTCTCAAACAAGACCTGGGATCTATTTAGTTCTACGATTTGTGTGTGGAGCCGGCCTGATTGGCCGAGCGGTTCTAAGCGCTTCAGACTGGAACCGCGAGACCGCTACGGTCGCAGGTTCGAATCCTGCCTCGGGCATGTGTGTGTGCGATGTCCTTAGGTTAGTTAGGTTTAACTGGTTCTAAGTTCTGACATGGGAAATTAAGTCCCATAGTGCTCAGAGCCATTTGAACCATTTGTTTGTGGAGGAATTTTAATGACTCTATCCGAAAAATGTACACGTGATTCTCAAATGCTGAAAATATGTTTATTAGGAGGAAGAATAATTGTAGGGTTGTGGCGAATGTCGTAAGTCATCCATTTGACTAACACCTTCCAGAGCTATTTCCCCTACCTTGTCTCCTGGAAACTGTTACACAATTGGACAGGGTAGTGCAAATGAGCGTTGCATGCCATTTTTCAAATCGCAGATGTTATTTTATTATAAGAGTAGGCTGTTTTTTCCGCCCAGATAAAGGGAACCACAGGCTAACATTTCTCGCAAATTTCATCAACTTAATTAATGCTTAAATAAACAAACACTATATTGCTCGAATTTACTGCCCATTTTGTGTTACGAGATTGTGCAGTCCAGCAACTAAGCAGTCAGTAAGTCTTTTTCCTGCCAGTTTCCAAATAGGTGAGATGAGGCTGAAGGGGGGAAGGGGATGGTAAGAACCCTATCTCCAGAAAACTGATTAAATAATAAATATGCAATCTGAATTGAACAATATATTATTGTGCCAATCGATATTGACTTGATTTAATTTTGTGAGATCCTTCCTCTGCAGCAGTTCAGCACAGACTAAGTCTTCTTCCCATCAGTTTCCAGACAGCGTTGGGGGGGGGGGGGGGCGGGTAACTAGGGAAGGGGAGAGACGTGCTAAAGAATTTCCCAAGAGGAAAAAAATGTAGATCAGACGTGAACAGGTGAGGTGGTGGCAGAAAAAAGTATCCCTTTTCCCAGAGGTGGAGGAGAGGAAGGGGTGGAAGGGGAGAAGTGAAGGGGGAGGATGAGAAGGAGTGTGGATTCTCAGAAGGCTAGATTATCTCCAGGTGGTCTAAAACAACCCTGGGTGTCATTAATCTCTTAGCATAAGAGTAGGTACAGTGGAGGGGGAGTGGCGCTTTAATTGATCAATTTAATTAATCAGCAGATTAATTTGATATCAAAAGTGCGCCCGAACACTCACTACTTGCATGCATTTAAATTCACCGCTAAGAATCACTAAAGTTGCCGGAAATAGTTACTCACTCCCTGCCAGAGATGTCCGCTAACACTCGTAGAACTTCCAGTGTCACGTGCTGTGACGTACACGCCGGGCCTGTCTATCTGATGGATTTCACAAGCTGTGGGGTGGCACCAGTGGCATCGTATGCCACCTTGAGGATATTTGTCTTGTCAGCATCAGTGACCAAGGAGTATCCACGGGGCGCAGGAAGCACTAATGAGCGCCAAAGGGCACATCAACTCGTGCCACCACCAGAAGCTGCCGTGGGAGTTGCGGACAAATGGTAGGCCCTTGTTAGCGTACCGCCTACTCCTGTCTTTCACTGGTGTGACTGGGCAAGGGGTGCAGCAGTCATCTGCGAAACGCACCGTAGGCGTGGAGGAGCGGGAAAATTCGTTGAGAACCAGTGAACGAGAGGGAGAGACGGAAGCGAAGGGCGTCGTGGAGCGCGGCAGCGTAATGAGCACATTCGTAAAAGTAATGCATGCTTTGGTCTATTGTTGGAGTGTGGTTGGTGTCTTCTGACGGTCTCCAGAAGGAAACGGCAGCTCACATCCAGTGGCAAGGAACGGTGAATAGCTAAGTTTCTGCCAAATCGTGTCTTCGGGTACATCTACAGAAAATTCGAGATTAAGTGAAGATACGAAACAATATCAAATTTTATCGTTAATGAGCCACATTAAGTTACGGAAGTCAAAAGTGATTTCTGATAATGATGACAACAGGTATTAATAATGTTACAACGCGAAGTGGATTTAAACTGAAGACTGTGAGGGGTCCACTTGTACGTGGAGTCAGATTTTGTATTATAATTCATGAAAAATTACCTGAAACGATTGTCATGTGTAGAAGAGTTTGCATTTTTGACACCACTGCACCAAAGAGATTGCCTGACTGCAGAATCGATTGTAAGTAGTGGCTCGCGGATCGCAGTAGTATTTGGTGTTTGTCATAGATGGGATATAACGCTTAAAGCTAGTGTCTAGCTGTGAGAATTTAGTTGTTGGTCTATGGACGCAGCATAAAACAGTTTTTATAAAATGAAGTGATGAATGGTATTGTGTGTTCTCACAGAGAGCTCGTAAATGTTAGGTAGTAGTGATTTCTACAAAAGTATAAAGTGTGTATAATTAATTTGTAAGGGTATGAGATTATCAAGAATTGAAGTGGTACGTATCGTTAACGATACTGAGCATTGCCCATGGCAATTATAGAAATGTAATGAATTTATACTGTAAGTCAAAGGTAAAGCAACTGCAATTAATTTGTAAGATAATGAAATTACGTATATTTAGTTTTAAGTATGCAGAAACGCAATGTGGGTTTCACCGATATTTACAGTGCTGACCCTTGAATGTAGGAATCAAGTGATTCACAACAGATTTAGTGTATAGGTTGATTAGGTATACGCGATTTGTAATATATTGCGTGTTTTGTAATCCTGATACAGAGAAGGTAAATTTTGCAATCTATTTTGCCAAACGATGTCAGACTTTTTGTCGTGGTACAATCCAAGTGTTTTTGATTAAAACAGTAAGTGACAGGGAATTGTAGAACAGTTGATAAGTTCACTGATTCTGACGTTAATGTAAAATGCTCCATATGACATTCTGTGAAGGAGAAACTTTATTTTGAACGGAATTCTCATGATACAGAGAAGGTAAATTTTGGAATCTATTCTGCCAAACGGTGTCAGACTTTTCGTCGTGCAACAATCTAAGTGTTTTTAATTATGACAGTAAGTGAGAATTGTAGAACGGTTGATAAGTTTACTGATTCTAATGTTAATTTAAAATGTTTCATATAACATTTTGTGAAGGAGAGACTTTATATTGAACTTAACAAAATTTTCAAACTGAAGCTTTCCATCTTAGCATATCCCCTTATTAGTACCGCATTCTCTTTCATTTCGTGTTTATTTAAATCCAATGAATACTTTTTCTAAAAGGAATCTGTTTTCAGTCAGAATCAGAAAAATACTAATGTGTCTGTATCAGAAAAGTATGAATGTTTGTAACAGTTTCAATGCGGGCAGCACTGCACAGCGCTGAGTCAATATCCAGTATTTACACTGAACAATTCCCTGGTTATTCGTTTGTCACTACTGATATCACCTGTATGAAGTTATTTTACGGCCGGCATTGCACTTCGCTGTGCGAAAACTGAATGTTTTCTGTGCCTACTGCGGAGAGAACACAATACCAAGATTACATCCGGTATGACTCTAGAGCCAAGGAAAATTTATTTCATTGTTTATTTGCGTCGGGAATTTTATCATTTTATTGCACAAGGCCGTAGAACTCTGTGCTCACGAGACTGGGTAAATTTCAGAGGCACTGATTTCATTATGAAAATTGCCTAACGATTTTGTAGATTAAGGCATTTGCTCAACAACACATCACACAGTAAATTTGTGGGACACAAACGTTACGCATTACACTTTCATTGGCAAACAAAAACACATTTTTTTTATAAAGGACATTACAAGACTGATTTATCTTTATGGTCCCCATTTACTACTGACTGAACAGAATTAAACTGCGGAGCAGCAAGTATCTCTTTACACTGCTGAATTTCTTCTGATGCAAGCGGCTTACGATCTACGTTAATATATCGAACGTATACGACATGAGACAATAATGCTACATTAATCCGTACTACTGATCTCAGTGACGAGTATAATCGTACCGTTGCACTATGTAATAGCTTAAACAAGCTATACTTGTGAATATGTACATTTCTAAATATAAGCCTTTATCGTTGATATTGCATAAGAAGTGATGTAATTTATGTTACAGTTGTTTGTTTGTCGACAATAATTTGTGATAATAAATGTTTTAGTGTTATCTCTTCCGTCACAACTAAACACTGGTGTGTACCTCATAACAGGTAATCGACACACGTAGAGAATTTTGCTCCGATCAGAGTTTACAAAACGACAAGTAAATTCAGGACAGTTTCTTCTCTCTTGTGACTTTTGCAAAATTATCGTTTACTTTCTCTACGAGGTACCTATCTTCGTAATAGATGTGGAGAATGTTACTGGTTCGGGAACGTAACTGCTATTTGGTAAAAGTCCCGACCCTTGCCTTACTCGCTGCATGGGCTGCTTCCGCTTTGCATACAAACGGAATTGCCCACGGGAATAGAATCTCAATAACCCGCTTGTATAGTACGGAGAGAAGATTCCTCGAAGCAATTCTCGCGCTGTGAAAATTCGTTATAGCTGTGTTGGGGGGAAACGGATTTATTTTCACGTTCGGTCTCCAGTTCTCGGTTCTTTTCTTTTTCGGTAGTAAACGGCAATTTGTATTGGGTGCGGCATTCTCAGAATCAATTGTTTCCCCAGTACATCAACCCCCGAAATTTTAAGAATCTCAACAATCTCATTGTCTTAGTAAAAGCAGCTTCGAACGCGTGATTAATTTACAACTGTGTTGGCGTGTTAATAATTGACGTTCAGCAAGTAAAATCTTAATTGTTGGAGATATGTTAAACATGATTGTTTTATTAGTTACAAGGTATTCGACCGTAGATTAACAGAAAACCGTAAACGAGGGCAGAAAATGTGTGTAATGTTTGCTGGATGTCGTAAAGTGCTTACATTACGAAACGCTGGATTAGTGTTGTCCGGTTAATTCTCGTTTCGTTCTAAGAAACAGCAGTTTTTCACACATCTCTTTGTTTGTGACATCATATTTCCTGAGCTATCAGTCGTACAATGCCATAATTTTGCACGTACATTTGCTGTCTGCAATCGTTGTTGCGAATAGAGTTCGTTGTGGTAAGTTATATTATTAAAACATTGTGGCTGATGTTGAAATTTTGTTACACGAAAAACGAACATGTAATACGGCTAACATACGAACAGATTTCCTTTCAATGTGGTTTGAAATTATGTGTAAAGAATATACATGATACGTTAATCCTTAATATACGTTCTTTTCCTGCAAGTTAGTTTATTTAATTTGCAGTGGTGTATATTTGTTGCCTTCTTTCATTGATATTATGCATATATTCTAAAAATTATTGAAATATATGCAGTAAATGTTGTTATTAAAACTGTATTACTTGAGACAAAAAATTTTGTTTTTTTAGTAGCCAACCAACAATATCAAGAGAATATCATTTCTGTTTTTGAGCCTTATCTTCTCTTCCTCGTCTGTTGTTTCCTATTGTAAATGCATCTTAACAAAGTGAAAGTATGTCTTGGAGTGTATACTGTTTGTACATTTTTCTTGTGACACAATTCCTGCTGGTTGTCTTTTCATGTCTTTTGTGTCTCCGTCAGATATCGTAAAGACACAGATTACTTCGTACTTGATTTCATCACATATCGACATTTGTGTACCGTTCTTCACTTACATATTTGTACGTACACTTATAAGTCAAAACATGTGACCATGCCCATAGCGACGTTGGATGCCGCTTTCGTGGCACTGCGGTCACTGACACGGTAACGAACGCGTGTATTCGTTGTTGTTGTTGTTGTGGTCTTCAGTCCTGAGGCTGGTTTGATGCAGCTCTCGATGCTGCTCTATCAAAAGAATTGTTCAAATGGCTCTGAGCACTATGGGACTTAACATCTATGGTCATCAGTCCCCTAGAACTTAGAACTACTTAAACCTAACTAACCTAAGGACAGCACACAACACCCAGCCATCACGAGGTAGAGAAAATCCCTGACCCCGCCGGGAATCGAACCCGGGAACCCGGGCGTGGGAAGCGAGAACGCTACCGCACGAGCTGCTCTATCCTGTGCAAGCTTAGTCATCTCCCAGTACCTACTGCAACCTACTTCCTTCTGAATCTGCTTAGTGTATTCATCTCTTGGAAACCCTCTACGATTTTTACCCTCCACGCTGCCTTCCAGTACTAAATTGGTGATCCCTTGATGCCTCAACAATGTCCTACCAACCGATCCCTTCTTCTAGTCAAGTTGTGCCACAAACTTCTCTTCTCCCCAATCCTATTCAATACTTCCTCATTAGTTATGTGATAAACGCATCTAATCTTCAGCTTTCTTCTGTAGCACCACATTTCAAAAGCTTCTATTCTCTTCTTGTTCAAACTATTTATCGTTCATGTCTCACTTCCATACATGGCTACATCCATACAAATACTTTTAGACATGACTTCCTGACACTTAAATCTATACTCGATGTTAACAAATTTCTTTTCGTCAGAAACGCTTTCCTTGCCATTGACAGTCTACATTTTATATCCTCTCTACTTCGACCATCATCAGTTATTTTGCTCCCCAAATAGCAAAATTCCTTTACTACTTTAAGTGTCTCATTTCCTAATCTAATTCCCTCAGCAGCACACGACTTCATTAGACTACATTCCATTATCCTCGTTTTGCTTTTGTTGATGTTCATCTTATACCCTTCTTTCAAGATACTATCCATTCCATTCAACTGCTCTTCCAAGTCCTTTGCTGTCTTTGACAGAATTACAATGTCATCAGCGAACCTCAAAATTTTTATTTCTTCTCCATGGATTTTAATACCCACTCCGAATTTTTCTTTTGTTTCCTTCACTGCTTGCTCAATATACAGATTGAATGACATCGGGGAGACACATAAGGGGGACCACCTTAGCGAAGATACAGAAGGCAAATCGGGAAATCCATTGAGATAAACGACTTTGACAAAGTGCACATTATTTTTAAGCAGAGTCAATGAACGTGTATCTCGAAAACAGCGGAGTTGTTCTAATGTTAACGTGTTACTGTTGTGAGCAACTACGAAAAGAGGTACAAGGACTGTGAAACTACCACTAGGTGCTAAATTTTTGGACGTCCACGGCTCTTCATAAAACGTGGGTTTCGGAGGCTTGTCGTCTCTTATAGTAGGATAGACGATGATATGTGGCATCTCTGTCGAAAGAGCACAATGCTGGTGGATGCACAAGCATTTCGGAGCGCACCGATCATTGTACATTGTTGAACATGGAGCTCCGCAGCAGACCACCCCTACGTGTTCAGCCGACGTCATTGCCAAATACGACTGAGTGGGCACGGGACCATCCGAGACTCGACAGTCGATCAACGGAAACGTTTTAATTCTTCGTGTGAATCACATTTTTGCTACACTATGTCTCCGTTTTATCTCCACGAACACCGTCATCGAGGTGAACGGCGGCTGAAACGAGCATTGCGTCACGTACGCACGCTGATGCAAGCAGTATTGTGCAGTGGGAGACGTTTTCCTGCACTTGTATGGGATCTGTGGTAGTAATCAAAAATACACTGAGAGCTATCAACCACCCGCATCCCTTCATGCCTGATGTCTTTCCCGACGACGATGTCATCTTCCAGCATTATAACTGTCCGTGTCTCGGAGCCAGAACGGTGCTACAGTGGTTTGAGCAGCGTTATAGTGAACTCAACGTTGATGGCTCGGTGACAAAATTCTCTTGACGTAAATCCTGTGGAATCCATCTGAGTCGCTATCGAAAGTTATCACAGCCTACTCAAATCAGCTGCCCACGCGAATTACACGACCTGTGCGTGGACATCTAATGCCACATACTTCCAGAAACCTACCTACAGTGTCCTGATATGCGGAATCAGTGATGTATTTTGTACCAAAGACGGAAAGGAAGGCCAGTAAGCGGGTGATCATAATTTTTTGGCCCATCACTGTGTATAATTACCTGCCACACAGTTAAATTATGAATTCTAGCGTTGTCTCTGTGTTTCGTGCAGACGTGCACTTCATTGGACTTGTTTGTTTATTGTGTTTTTTGTGACTGTTTGCATGGAGTGATGTGCATATGCTATATTATCATAATAATCATCATAATAACGGCGTCTTTTACATGTTATTTACAGTCTTCCGAAACGGACACCTCTGCTGTTCCCTGGCATATAGCCACGTTTCCAAGTGGTAAACTTGGAAAGTATTTGTCCTAGCCACTGTTAGATCTCTCCTCGTTCAACAGAATTTCTCGCTATTTCTCCTTTTGACAGAAATTCTCATTAACCCACATAAATGTGGCTAGCCAGAAATTACCGTCCATTCCCTTCCAAGCAACGGAATCGATTTTACTATGTATCCAATTAAACATAACGGTCAAGTTATGTAAGAAAGGAATGCTGAGGTTCAGCTTCCAGTTTATTTTGAAGTCAGTTCGGAAGAGCAGCAGATATGACGGGAACGAGTTGTGAATCGAAATCTGTCTTCAACGAAAGGTCATGCATGTACTGTTCTGAGGTTAGTTTGGCTCATAATCTTGCGGTACGTAGCCCTGGCATCAACGCAGTTGCCATTGTTACACAAATTAAAGAAGCAACACTATTATGATTTGTAAGGTATTTTACAAAATATATTCTGACGTTCATGAAACGGTTCACTTTCTATTTGTTGTGAATTGGTATAACTGAATTTCTTGAGGAGTAGAAAACATTATTCCAGTTGTGGAGTAGATGTTCGGGTTAGGTGTGTTAACATTTGTGTGTAAATATTGTATTCGGGTATGTTCACTCATCTACAAAGGAAACTGGATTTGATTTCATAACGGTACCAGAACATTGGTTTATTTTGTTCAAATCGTATAATTTTCTCGTAAATCAGTTTTAAGTGTGGTTAAGGAAGATTCTAACTACAATACACGTACTGCTGTTGCTGTGTTGAGTGTTTTCTGTTCTATGAAAAATCCGTTATTGAGTTTGAGGTAACTTTACAGTTAATATGTTCAGCAAGACTGATATTAATATTTGTATAAGGGTCTCTGGTGTAGTTTTTTGCTGTCTCACACCGTTTGGATTACGTTTACTATATATTCAGATGATTTGTGATACGTGGTAAGACAGCAAATGAATCCAATCATAGCTATGATAGATCTGTTTGTGTTATTTCGTTGGTAAATTCTGAGCTTCAGTGGTTAGTGTGGATGTAATGTGCTGTGTGTGTTATTCTTGCTTCTTGGGATGCTCTTATAGTTCTTGGTTTAGATACTGACCTGACTGAGCATATGAGGTCCATTTAGATTTGGTAAATGCCTAGTAAGTGTCTTTCGGGGATTTTAAGAATTTCCGCTCCTACCTGGTGTTTTTTAAATTTAGGTTTTATTCATTTTATTAATTCCTTTCATATTATCAGAATTAAACACTCTATAGTTTTGCTATTTAATATTCTCTTATGATATATTTCGAGAGATTGAATATAATCATGCTCATCCAGTGTGCCTAGGGATTTCTTCAGTGTGCTGTTGTAATCATCGTATTATGTGACTTCAGCTGTTAGGATATATTTTTAGTTGTTGTCTCCAATGTAGATTTCTTGTTACAGTTGATGGTGTTTCTACCCATCTGTGTAATTTGTCACACTGCGAACCCTTTGCCTTTTCTTCCACCGAAGTGTCTTCTTCCTTCTTTCCTTCTCGTTTCGTTACAAGTTCACTATCTGTAGTTCGAGATTCAGCGAATTGGTAAATGACGTGTACGTTTACGAAGAGTTAGAGTCCGTTTTCGACTACTTCTTCCTCCTGTTTTGAGTGATTTACAAATTTATGATTAGTGCAATATATAAATATACATCTGTTATAGATGCACTTGAAAACGGGCCGTGTCCGAAACTAGTGTAACGTACGATTTTAAAATGAATCCCATTGGGATGATGCCTTTTTTCCAGATTTGTCGAGGTTGTGGTACACAACACCGATATTTTCTTTTACATTAGAGACCAATTTGTTATGTGTGTTTATGCTTACGAATTTTATTCGAGACTATCACTGTTACAATCGCTTTCTTTTAGTTATGTTTCCTGTGTGACATTTCAGATATCCGGATCAGCTCACAGAACTCGACCAACATCCCTAAATATAAACTTAAGGCAGTAAAATTAAAGCAGTTACCAGTAATAATCGTTAGAAGTAAAAGGTAGCTAGCACAATGAGAAAGCAGTTGCTATACTAGGTTAATTATGTGATGAATATGAATAAGACTCCTGCAATAGGTACAGATCTTTCGCAGAGAACAACCGATCTTCCATTATTCTGTTTAGTCTGCGGATTAATCAGAATTTTATCGTGAATGGGAACTACGCTCAGTAAGCTGCGGCGGTCCGAATGGTGTTTCCAAAGTTATTGCCATTTAGTCTTTCTAATGTGATCATTTTATGTCTGAATTACTTTTATGTTATTCTGGCTTTACTCCGTAAATATTAGTTTCGAGGAAAAGTTGTTACGGAAGTTTTCGATTCGTTTTAGACGTTTAAATAGGGCATTTGATCGTTCTATTCAGTGGGAAGTCAGGCGGTGACGCCACAGAATGTCAGCAGTAACCTAACACCTGCACGTTTCAGGACAATAAGTGAATTATTCTGCAGCAGGGCTTACAAACACACACACACACACACACACACACACATACAAATTCTCATATTCTCGCTTTCCTCACGTTCCCTTCCTCTTTTTCCACAAACACACTCACAGATAAACATCAAAAGCACACTCGGTCATGTTTCTGGATCAGAGAACGCAAACAAAATGGCGTAACAATTAATTAGCGGTCGAACAGTAGCAATACAAAGAGCTGAGGAGCGAGTCTGGATATCCCGTTACCGAATTTGTGACATCTATAACACTGAATGTGGTTGAACATTACACCCTGAAAGCTCTCAGAAGATACACATACTCCAATGTTTTTTCGCATTAAGCTAAAAATACGTCGCTTGCTAGCATCCGCACTGGAACAGGAAACTCTCACCAGCCTATATTGAACGGCGCAGGTTGGTACTACCAGGGAAACAGTAGGGCCTAAGTGTAGAAAACATTCGTACCTAATTTCTGAATAGCAAATGGCATACTGCATCGTCTGCTGTCCTGTGTCGTAGAGTGATAAACGGCCACACGTAAGACATAATGCAAATTATGAATAATTGTTGTAAAGATGAATCAGACATAAAGAGTTGCGTTAAAAGCTTGTGACTACTATTTTCTAGTTCGCCCACCCACTTTCGCAAGAAATAATTATGCGACCACTGAAGATTCTACAACTGTCAGTAAATACGTTAGGATATAAACAAAACATAGTTTGTTTTTCAAAGGAGGAGTATTATTTTAGTGAATTGTATGACGTTAATCCGTTCCTGAGGTTGTTACTGATATTGCAGAAGAGCTCACGTAATTTTGGGAAAGCTTTCTTTTATTTAACTTCACACAGGTAGCTGCCCGTGCGACAGTAAATACTCACGAACGTTAATTTTATTTTTCCCGTCATTCAGATTTCCCCACGAATGGTGAGATTGCTGTAGGTAGATGACCGCGTAGGAACGGTGCGCGTTTCAGTGTGCTGCTGCCGATGTAATCTGAAAAATGCATTTACAAATTGTTACATTTTACGACGTGTCGATCATGGAAACTATCACTTTAGGTTACAACTTTTGAGGTGTTCACCATTTCGCTCTCACTTTTATCGTGATGGGCCACGGTAGTTAACTGAAAATTTTTCGATATACTGTACAACAATACCCGTTAGATGAAATGTAACACGTTCCACAGCTCTTCTGTATTAACTGCGGTAGACAATTCAGTTACAGTGTATTCGGTAACAAGATCAAACAAATGGTTCAAATGGCTCTGAGCACTATGAGACTTAACTGCAGTGGTCATCAGTCACCTAGAACTTAGGACTACTTAAACCAAACTAACCTAAGGACATCACACACATCCATGCCCGAGGCAGGATTCGAACCTGCGACCGTAGCGGTCGCGCGGTTCCAGACTGTAGCGCCTAGAACCGCTCGGCCCCTCCGGCCGGCTAACAAGATCAGATCCAGGTTTCATTTCAGGTAGACACTGACGTTTCATCACGGAATTTTATAACATGGTTACATCTTTCAGTTATCGCACGAATGTCAATATAGCAGATATTGACGTAAGTGATAGTGGCAAACCGGATGAGGTGTGCTTTTGAGATTCGACAGAGATTGTGCTCCCTCTAATAGCAGTTCATCGCAGGTCGCTTGATCAATTGAGGGTACCTGGCGAATAAACATAGCACACTTCATTCTCGTTTTGGTGGGAGATTTTCCGACAGATGGTCATGTTTCGCGGTTGTAGGATTACAGAAAATGCTTTTTGCTCACAGATTCCTTTATGAAAATCAGCATTGACTGATTTTTTCGTTTGTGATTGGCTTAAGGTGACGGTATTAATAAAGAGATAGTACTTTCCCAATTCCTACGAAATTATACTTACTTGTTCGTGAAGTGTCCACAGCGCTTGCAATTTTTTATGATGTTATTTTTTTACGATTTTATGTCGGGAAAACTTAAAATGAAAGTTGGAAAGAATTCAGGGCATAGCTCGTAGTTGTACAGGTTTTAACGCGCTGTTGCAGTTTCGATTTCATACCATTTTCTAACATTAACTCTGGAGTTGTGAAGGCATGTGTAATCTCCTGTTTTAATGAAGCTCTATTTCTGAGCTAACACATGCATAAATCAGTGCAACATATTTTCATTTCTTAACTTTTATTTTTAATAACCTTTTACA
Source organism: Schistocerca cancellata (assembly GCF_023864275.1). Classification (NCBI taxonomy): domain Eukaryota; kingdom Metazoa; phylum Arthropoda; class Insecta; order Orthoptera; family Acrididae; genus Schistocerca; species Schistocerca cancellata. The sequence goes on along the minus strand of NW_026046729.1, from coordinate 20,152,993 downwards.
GATCGTATCACGTTAGACAGGTGGGGTCTGAATTATTACACGATATATGTAGACAGAAAAAGACAAATTATATTCTAACTTCACATATTTAATGGTTGCTTTCTCTGAAACTTCACGAAAAATTTACGTTCACTTGTGATGCACAAAAATAGCTGGCATTCCGTACAATGAATCAAAGTGACACCCCTACGTCGTATGAACCTTCCCTATTGATCTGCGATCCTGGCGATAGTGTCTCAACTCTGGCTGGCATGTGCAAAGCATTTGATGACCTATACTGAACTGCTGGCATCGCCTGTGGTACTGTCGGACGTTTGGCATCTTGCTGTCCATCATCCTTTCCTGACCTGCCGTGTGGAGGGGTCTTGTAGTAGATCATACTTTGAGCAATATCAAGTGTAAATCCCTAATACTGCGTTATATTCTTTCTTGCTAGTTTATTTCGGATACCAACCTGTCTGTATTCTAGCCACGCGTCGGCTATTCCGAAGTCCAGAAAATGACGTGTTATTCTTACTGTCCATTTTTTGTTGTCCCTCTCCGTGTCTACTTATCTACAACCCTGTCTAATAGATCTACTCTGCCCGTTAAAGAATTGTACTTCGTAATAGCATTTAGGCTAAGGATGTTAACATGATTTGCATCTTTTTCCGACAAAAGCTAGGCATATGAAGCAACAAAACTTGGTTTGTTGTCAAACCATTTTATTGCTAACATTTTACCGTTAGATCTTACCACTCGATCCGAAGAATCATTGGCTTCCTTTCTGATTTCGGTGTCTCTTTTTAAATAAACAGCATCGCCCAGACGATTTGATATCTTTGCCCCTATGAGCATAATATCTCTACAATTGAAAAGGGACTCTAATAGAGACGCAGATGTGAGGTGACGGACTGACTATAGCAATGAACCTACTCGCAAGGAATCTGATAAGTACAGAACAACTCGCCCTCCTACATGCAGATTTTCTGGAATAGGAAGTTTTACAGAACCAGTAAGCAAACGAATGCAGCAATTACACAGTTTTTGACCACTTATATGCCAACGGATAGTGACGTGACAAGTGAACGGTGTCTATAGACACATGGGTTGGTCGGGGATAACGTAGGCAACTAACAAGGGGACGTACTTTCGATTAATAATTTTTCTGTTTCACATCATCTGGAACTGAATTATCGTCCACCAAGTTTAGATTGATTTTTAGCAGGTAAAGGCAGTCTCTGGTAATGTTATTTGATATTAGTGGATGGCAGGTTCTCCATTTCCAACACATCCTCGTTCTTGAGAAATCCAACAATAAAGCAACTCCCCAAGATTTACGCATTTCCTCTCCGCTGTAGTTTATTGTCCTTCAGTAACAGCTACCTGATGCAGTTTCGTCTTGTGTGTCATCTCATCAAGCATGAAGAAATTAGAATACACTAGTGAGTGTACTGAAATGGTATCTTCAGTTTAGAAATTTGACCTGCCAGAGGATCAGGCAGAATTACTTGGAACCTAGCAACAACAGTCTGAAAATAATATTGACTCATATTGCACTTATTTTTATATGTACAATATGAACTTGAAAATTAACTATAATTTTAATCCTCATACTCAGATCTGTCTCTGCATCCTGTGCTTCATTGTAACTCACTCAATGGCACAGAATCGTCTTGGGATTCCAATGATATCTCATTCACTGGAGCAGTTGCTGGCTCGACAGTTAAATCAAAATCGTCTTCGTCTTCAGTTCATCATACATCCGAGATATTTGGATCTGTCACCCACTATATCTCCAGAATATCATTCTGAGATAAGCCTGTAGGCAATTAGAGTTAAGCATGAATATTACACCACATTAAATAATCTATTTACTTAATACATACTAAATTATATTATATGAAATTCGTCAACTTAAGATAACACATTATTTAAAAATTTTCATGTCTAATGCATGATATTTAGGTGTAAGTATTTTAGTGTGCATCCACAAATTGATGTCGCTAAAAGACATTATTATTATTATAGGGTCCTGTGTTGTCATGGGCGATACCATGCAGAAAACTGTTAGTTAATAAAGTTTTCAAACACTGGATTTTGCGTCATATTACTTCGAAGACACTTTTAGGACAAGGTATGAAAACATCCTAAGCAATAACAGTTGCTAAAACTGTTTATTTTAACTTTGTTTTTCCACGAGTTGTTGCGGAAAAAAATCCATTACTTCTGAACCCGGTTGCCAACTGCTGAGATCGTTGAGCATGCGGAAGAAGGGATAGGAAGCAAGTACGTAACATATAGCATACAATACCTGAGGCAAAGGAAGCCAGCAACGACAACGCAAAATATAATGATTAAAGAAATAAATAAACATATATATGATACCGAAGGACGCAGGACGAAAAGATATGAATTACCTCGACACAGAAATACGTTTGAAATGTCGTTCTTCTAGGGCTGTGCTGTGTTTCCTGATAACATAGTGTAGTGTTTCTATCAATGACATCAGCAGCTATGTCACTTTCACTGACTTCAACCGAACTGTGAATAATGAATCTATTCATGCCATTCATAACAATATATTATATTACCAAAAGGAGTGGCACAGCCGTGCAAAAAAGTTACGTTTAATATATTTATATATGATAACGTAAAATTAAATCCTCTGCTTGAAAATGACACAAAAGCCGGAATTGTAATAGCAACGACAGTATCTTTCAGCTTCTTAAGACTTGTTAGTTGTTACCTGACGAAGGCCTATGACGCCGAAAGGCAGTTCCTGACCAAATAAAACATAAAATTGAAAGTAAAATCTTGAGACACTCAAGATCACTGTAGTACAGCATTTACATTGATTACTTGTTTCAGCAAACTACGTTTCTATCTTTTTGCGAAAAATTATATCGGAATTGTAAGCACAATATACTCATAAAATAGATACACACCACACACCTTATGCAATACAGTACAGTGAATCCTGATCAATAGCTGCTTAAATTCATCACAAGAATATGAAAGCGGTAGTATATCGGCATGTCAAGCATAAAAGAATCATTACATGAAATCCCACTCTTATTGCACCGACGACACATGCTCACGTTCGTACAATAGCTCAATGAAGACTGACATTCTGAAGTAAACATCACAGACCTTACAATCAACCACCAGGCTGAACTGTAGCAGTAATGGATAGAAATACATCGTATCATATAAAGCATAAGGGAAATAACATTCTACAGTTTTACAATCTATTTATACAGTATGTCTGTACGTGCGACAAGAAGTAATCCAAATAAGAGTACATGACAAAAAGATTTTGTTTTAAATTTTTAAATAAAAAAAAATAATTTTTATAAAATGTTATAGAAACATACCAGGAAGTGTAGCATGTTTATTACGTCACCTAATACATATGTAAACAAGCTATCTCGCATGTTTCTGTAGAATATATGCCGACAAAATAAGTTACGAAAGTTTACTTAAGATGTAGGTAACAAGGATACAGAGACAGTATTTCATGTATGGGTCATATACTGCAGGCAGCACAGGGACAATTAACTGGTGTATTCTCAAACCACTGTAACCAAATCTCTTCATTATATACCACAGATAGCATAGCATGAAAACTAGTATTACGAAAACAGTTGTTTGATATCTAGGTTTAGTCTAATCGGCAATGTAGATACCGAAAGAGACACATACAACAGATCCACTTCTTAATTAACATGTAGAAATCATAATAGAAATATAAGAAATATGTATACCACAGTCAAGTACGTTTAATATTTTCTAATTTTTTTTCATGTAAGACAGATGTGTAGAAAATATATCGCGACCGAATTGTTAACATTTTCTACTTTTCTATTATAACTTGTATGTATTAGTTAAAAAGTGGAACTGATAAATGCTACTTTCGTTTTCTAAATTCCTGAATGCAGCGACACAATCAATGTACAACACTTCCAGTTACGTTTGTATAAGACTTCAATTTCAGTTCTATGCTTTTCGCCCCTCTATTAATTACATCTTAGTTATACTACACCTAGACAGTGTTGATGGCTTATTATGTATAACAAGGTTATTGATCCCATTTGGAACCCAATACTTTACGACATGTACTTTCTTTCTCTTTTTTGTATTCTTACCACCAAAATCTCGAATGAATTTTGTTAAAGGTATCTGAGGTCAACATATTTTCAACGTTTTTGTTACGAGTTGAACATGATAGCTAAGAGTGAGATGGTTGAATGTTCCCTTTCGGTATCCACATTGTTGATTAAACTTCATCCAGATATCGAATACCATTTTATGTAGCACCTGGGTTTCATACTTTGATAGTGATGGATGTGGTTCAAGCATACACCACTTAAATACCCTTATATTGTGTCTCTACCATTGTTATCTACACTTTAAGTGAGCTTCTGCTAGTTATTTAGTCGACAAATGTATTACATAAACATGTCATATAACTGGCTTAAATCCACATACGAAGACCTTCGTCAAAGAATGTTGTATATCACATTTTTGGCAAAGCTGACTTCTCTCTAGAATAGAGTGGTGCATCACATGAGACATTCTATCACTGTAGTAGACGTCCTGTTTCTGTTTTACTGGTTGAACTTCATATAGTTGGAAAGTAGACCATCCTGGAAGAACGGCGGAAATGGCCGCTGTGGATGATGTAAGTTTCACTCCAATGACTACTGTATCGTTAAATATATAGCAGAAAGAGAAACAGGTATGTCAAACAGGGAGCAGAGTGCTAAGAAAAGTAGGATGAACAGAGGATAATTTAAGGTTTCTTCACTTGCTAAGGACCATGCCTAAAATATCTACATCAAATATGGCATCCATAATAATGTCGTATGTCATTATAATATAAAAATTTAACACTAAAGTATTTGCTTCTACCTGCCATTGGTTTGGGCAAGAAAAGAACTGGACAGTGATATTTTTTTTATAATAACCTTGCTTTGATACGATATTTTAGATCATAAGTTTTTGGTTTTGGGCACTAGCTTTCTGCTTGGGACCATACTTTTGCATTAACTGGGAAAATTACCTCTGAACGGGAGCATGTAAAATCTAAAGCATGTTTAAGTACACCTTTCATGACAAAGGAAATGAGCCAGAATGATTATGTTCCTTTCAATGCTATTGATGTAATTATGTAACCCGAATCGAACTTGAAAACAGCAGGTTGACTAACAATGCAGACGATCCTAATAAAATGTAGCACATCGTAGTTGTAAACTCGTGCAACCTTGAGTACGTCATTCTCCGCTAAAAACAAGAGTGAAAGTGAACTGAAATTAACATCCATATTCCTGTGCATTGCTTGTGCAATATCCTCAATACCTTGGAGGTTTCGATCGTGGTCAGAACACTGTTCTGTGAGGCTGTGAGGGCGTTATGTTACAGCAAAGTGAGTTCGATCTTGGGAAAAATTGTTGGTACTCATACGATTGATGTAGCCTTTGTTTTATAATGAGGTCTTCCTCTGTTTCTTTTTTGAGTCGTCAGTCTTCTGATGCGTTTTATGTGGCTCGCCAAGAAATCCTCTCCTGTGCCAATATCTTCATCTCAGAGTAGACCTTACAACCTACGTTCACCATTATTTGATGGATGTATTCCAATCTCAATCTTCTGCTACAGGTTTTTTCCGCTCTACAGCTCCCCCTAATACCATGAAAGTCATCCCCTGATGTTTTTATAGATGGCCTATCATCCTGTACCTTCTCTTTGTTACTGTTTTCCACATATTCCTGTCCTCTCCGATCTGCGTAGAACCTCCTCATTCCTCACCTTATAAGTCCATGTAATTTTCAACACTTGTTTGTAGCACCACATCTCAAATGCTTCGATTATCTTCTGTTCCGGTTTTCCCATAATTCGTGTACCACAACCATACAATGCTGTCCTCCCACAAATTTCTTTCTCAAATTAAGGCCTACGTTTGAAACTAGTGGACTTCTCTGGGCCAGGAATGCCCATTCTTCTCACTCTTGGTCTACTTTTAACGTCCTTCATGCTCCGTCCGTCATTGGTTATTTGGCTGCCTAGATAGCAGGATTTCTTAACGTCATCTACTTCGTGACCATCAATCCTGATCTTAAGTTTCTTGCTGTTCTCATTTTCGCTACGTCTCATTGCTTTCGTCTTTCTTCAGTTTACTCTCGACCAATATTCTGTACTCATTAGAGTGTTCATTCCAATCAGCACATCATGTGATTCTTCTTCACTTTCACTCAGGATAACAATGTCATCAGAGAATAGTGTCATTGATATCCCATCACCCTGAAGTTCACACTCACTCTTGAACCTTTCTTTTATATACATCATTGCTTCTTCGATGTACAGATTAATAAACAGAGGCGAAAAACTACATACCTGTCATAAACACTGTTTCATTCAATGATTTCGTTCTTGGTCGTCCACTCATATTATTCCCTCTTGGCTGGCGTACATATTGTATATTACCCGCCACTTCCTATGCCTTACCCCTATTCTTCTCAAAATTTCGAACATGTTGCACAATTTTACATTGTTGAACTCTTTTTACAGGTCGACAAATCCTGTGAATGTATAAGCAACTTCGATAAATGGGCTGTTAAGTAAATCTTGCAAAAATTCTCGCACTTGTCAGCTCTTGCAGTCTTCGGAATTGTATGGACGACATTTAAAAAAAAAATGGTTCAAATGGCTCTGAGCACTATGGGACTCAACTGCTGAGGTCATTAGTCCCCTAGCACTTAGAACTAGTTAAACCTAACTAACCTAAGGACGTCACAAACATCCATGCCCGAGGCAGGATTCGAACCTGCGACCGTAGTGGTCTTGCGCTTCCAGACTGCAGCGCCTTTAACCGCACGGCCACTTCGGCCGGCTGATGACATTTTTCTGAAAGTCAGAAGGTATATCGCCAGACTGATTCATTCTAAACACCAACGTGAATAGTCGTTATGTTGCCACTTGCCCGAATGATTTTAGAAACTCCGATGGAATGTTATCAATTCCGTCCGTCTTATTTCATCTTAAAGTTCTCCAAAGCTCTTTCACGTTGCGATTCTAATACTGGAAACCTATCTCTTCTAGATCATCGATTCCTGTTTCTTTTTCTGTGACATCAGAGAAATCCTTCCCTTCTAATAAGCCCTCAATGAAATCTTTCCACCTATCCGCTGTCTCCTCTGCATGTAAAAGCGGAATTCTTGTCGCACTCTTAATGTTACTATACTTGCTTCTAATGTCAGCGAAGGTTGTTTTGACTTTCCCGTATGCTGTGTGAGCCGTTCACCAGCTATTTTGTTTTCGATTTCTTCACATTTTTTCGTGGAGCCATTTCGTCTTAGCTACCCTGATCGTCCTATTTGTTTCATTCCTCAGCGACTTGTCTCTCAGTATTCCTCAATTTCCCCGAACATTTTTGTATTTCCTTCTGTCATCGATCAACTGAATTATTTCTTCTGTTACCCATTGCTTCTTACAATTTCCTTTCTCTGTACCTATATTTTCGTTGCCAACTTCTGTAACCGCCGATTTTAGAGATGTCCATTGCTCTTCAGCTGTACTGCCTACTGAGCTGTTCTGTATGGGCGTACCTACAGCCTTGGAGGACTTCAAGCGTATCTCTTCAGTCCGTAGTACTTCCGTATCCAACTTCTTTGCATACTGAGTCTTCCTGACCGATCTCTTAAACTACAGCCCAATCTTGATCACTACTACATTGTGACCTGAGTCTATATCATCTCCTGAATACGCCTTACAATCCAGTATCTGATTTCGGAATGTCTGTCTGTCTGAAGAACGACGCCACCGGGCAGTAGATTTTTTTTTGGGGGGGGGGGGCGGGGGAGTGATTTGGAGTGATAAACCACGCTATACTCTGTGGAAACCCAATGGATGGTTCTGTGTTTGGTGAATCCCTTGAGAACATTACCTAGCGCCACATGTAATGTCAATAGTGCATTACTTAGGAGAGGTTATTATGGTATGGGATGTTTTTCGTGCTTAGGGAGTAATCCACCTATTGCGCTCAAGTGGACGGAATATGCAGAGGGGTACAAATATATTTTTCACCATTGTGTACTGTGTTCTACCGAGGGACTGTTCGGAGACTATAAAGCGGCAGATGTTATCCTATGGTTTATGTCAGTATCATTCTGGAAATGAACTACCCAGTCGAGAGTCCATCTTTCTGATGGATTAGATTGTCGACTTCACTCCAGACCGAAGTGTCCAACATCACTTGCTTTCCCGTTTCGGTTCACGAGGAAGAATGGGCGGCCATGCCAACACGGACATTTAGGCACCTCACTAAAAGTGTCCGCAGCAGAATTCAATCTGTCATAAAGGCGGAAAAGTGGACACTCACCCTATTGACAACCACTAATGGATGTACGGATCCTTCTGACCACATCTTGTACTTCTACAGCTGACAACAGACGATAAAATTGAGGATAAAAAGAGAGACAAGAAGAACGTCTTGCTTAGATAACCTAAAACTGTGGATAGGATTATGAAATGTAGATAAGTTATAAGGTACTGCGGTTCATAGAATAAAGACGTAATACGTCATAGTCAGTATCCCTTAACGGATAGATAGAACAAAAGGAGAAGAAAACGTACACTGCGATTTTCGTAATGTCAAACAAATCACATATTACTTCTTTATTGTTGTTCAGACATATTCATCATCTCTGCATTCAGTCCTATTGTATACTGTGTGATACTGACATTCAGTACCTCTTAATAGTTTTCAAGACTTACACGATTTTACGATAGAGCGAGAAGCAAGAAGAGAACAGTACAAAAAAGATATAGAATTTTCGTGGATATTTATGCCATTTTGAACTACTGAGGATCCCACAAAAGCGCATGTTTGACAAGACATATCCTCGTGCAGTATCCGTTTAGAGATGTAAAATTTTAAGTTTCCCCATTGGGCAGCAAATAGCATTGGAGTACGATTCAAAATTATATATATACAGCCTGACAGAAAATACGAATTATCCAGAAGATATGGTTGGACATCAGTTAAACTGTGTGCACATACACGCCATTGATGGCCATCCTAACGGTTAAACATGCAATTTTCTGTAATAGATGTGGCCGTCACTAGAAAACACCACTAGTGTTGTTCTAGTTCCGTGTTGTTACTAGGACTCGTAGGATATATCAGGAGCACGAACAGGGCCAGATGTTGAATGATCACTGTGAAGGATACGGAGATGCCGCGTACTTTCTTGAGTCAGTGTTACCAACAGCTGCCAGAATTTGAAAGGGACCCCATTTCAGGTCTCCATTTGGCCGGCTGTTCGAAGGGGGGAAAATAGATTTTTGTGTGTTGTGACAGTGGCTCGATTTTGAAATGCGTACTCTTGTCAAGGTTCCCTTCGAAAATTATTGACCACCTCAAGGCAAGATGACCGTATTTATCACCAAGCGTATCCTAACCCTATATAAAACTTTCTGACTGATTAAAACTGTGTGCTTGACTAGAACTCGAACAGAAAAACTCTGCCTTTATCAGACAAGTTCTGCACCGACTCAACTACACAATCACGACTCATAATCTCTCTTCCCTTCAGTACGTCATCTCCTACCTTCTCCTGCATAACTAACGAGGCCAGCACTCCTGAAAGAAGGGATACTACAGAAAAATGGCTTTGTCTAATCTACCAGAAAGTTTCAGATCAGAGCACACTCCTCTGCAGAGCGAAAATTCGTTCTGGAAACATTCCCTTAGGAAGTCGATAAGACCTGTCTCCACAGTGCCCTTTCCTCCAAGGGTGCTAGTCTTCTATGTTATGCATAAGAACTGCTGTAGGATTTGAAAGGTAGGAGTTAAGGTACTGCCGGAAGTACAGCTGTAATTACAGGTCGTGACATATCCTCGAGTAGCTCAGTCATCAGAGCACTTACTTGCCTAAAGGTAAAGGTGCCGAATTCGAATCTCGGTCTGGCACACAGTTTTAATGTGCTAGGATATTGCACATCAGATAGACACCACTGCAGAGTGAAAATTCATTCTGGATACATCGTAAGCCCTTTAGGCTACACCTGCGATCCGAGAACAAATAACGTAGTTTCTGAAACAGTCTGCGTCACCCAGCGCCATCGGCTGGAGACGGTCGTCAGACAAACTAGAGCATCACCAACCCCTTGCTTAGAGTACTGTCAATGCGACAAACAGATGCCTTTGTATGTCAAAGCTTTTCACCGGAGGTCATGAGGACCACCGCCGTTCACTATTGTAAGAAAATCAAACACCTACAGCCGTTCTTATGATCTTATTTATTTTGTAGCTATCAGTTTCGGTACTTCCATGCGCCATCTTCAGGCAGTAGTTGATGCTGACGTAGGTACACAATAAAAAAGATCCTAGGGACTGCTGCAGGCGTTTCATTTTCTTACAACAAACAGATGCGTCTGGAGTGGTTCCGTGTCGAGAAACGACTGCTGATGAATAGCGTCTTATTGCTTTCGCCGATGATCCATGGCTCTGCACTACTCCAGATGACCGTTGTCGCAAAGTATGTGGCTACCTTCGCAAAGGACCCATAGTTACAAGTGTGCTACATCTCGTGGAATGGTGTGTAGCGCCAACGGATATGGCTTCAGCTCACGACTAGCAGGACTCGAAGAAACTCGTGTGGCATAACTGTACGTCACAGAAATGCTGCTTCTTCACAACCTACCTCTCATGCCATCGTGGGCCCATTTTTCAACATGACCACGGTCATTCACACGTAGCACTTGTGTGTATGATGTTAAGGCACTCATGTGGACGACAAGATCCCAAGATCTCTCCTCGAAAGAAATATCTGAACTCCGTCCCAGTATCATTAACCAGGAAACTGGCAACATTTGTGATCCAGCTCACCGCAGGAGGGAATTCAGCGGTACGATCACACCAATCCGAATCTAATTAGTGCATGCGTTCTGGCAGAGCGTGTACACCGTCATACTGATATGTGAGCTCGTACTGGACACGTTCTTTGCAAGTTGGACTCATTTTTTAAACACTGAAGCAAGATCACATACCATCTCAACCTGTGAAGTTCCATTTCGTTTCCTCGTCTCCTTCTGCGTGCTTCATCTTTTATGTAAGGCAGTTTGTGTAAATAGCCTTGACGCCCGGGTAACTTGTATTGGAACACTCCGAAGAATCGAAACGGCATTGCGGTATATAATGTTTATAACATTCCCTCGGAGTACCCCGTCAGCTAAGGAACACAGTGCAGAATGTTTTTCAGTTCCTGCAGAAAACATATACACAGACTTCATCACAGTGAAACATTTACCAAGAAATGTTGTGATAGAGGTTTCGTTTGATTGTGTTCGTGATGTATATGTGCACCTCTGATGACCTCCCAGTACACGAATGCTCTCTAAGAGTTCTCAGGCAAATGTAGGAGCACGTACTAAATGTTAACTTGTCATAATATGACAATCGGTCTCCGCTAACCAACTGCTGATGCTCTTGGTAATCATTGGAGATGTAGGGAATTAGTCGGCGTTAGACACGATCACATGTCTTGTCCAATTCATAGTATTTCTTCGTATATGCCTTGGTGGCCAGAGTGCAGCAACAAGTACGCATTTGACGATAGCTTTTACTACTGCCACAAATCGCGTAGATACGAAAGCTATCCGGAAAGTAAGCTCCCATCGGTCACGGAATGGAAACACTGAAAATCCGGTGGAGCTTTGCACATGTGTTGGACATTGTCTCTAGAATGCCTGTCGATCGCGTCACGGCACTCTTTTCTGTTCTGAGCGCACGGTAATCACGTAAGGATGCCTAGAAAATAGTATCTCCCACCATGTATGAGGGGCCTGGTGAGAGATTTCTCCTGATGTCATGCAGCCCACATAACGTAACTGTCATGCAGTTCCTTCTTTGGACAATTCTCGGCCTTACTCTGCAGAGGCAATGAATAAGCTCCTGCAGCGTTTTCGATGGGAAGTGTTTGATCACCCATAATACAGCCAGTAATTGGCAGGTCCAAAATGCCCTCCTGGCACGTTACAACTGACTCCACGACAGACGACAAACTGGAAGTAATAGCAGTGCAGCAAAGCTTACACGTGAGGACTATATCGATAGGCGCTGCTGCTGCCGCTGACGGGCAGACAAAGCAGCAGGAATTGAACATAACGAGGTGGCAAAAAAAAAAAAAAAAGAAAAAACACAGGATGGAAAATAAGAGATGGCACAAGGGCGAGCCACGCACGGCTCACAGAGGTATCCATTACTGTGTCTGATATTATATTTTTCACTTTCAGTGAGTCTGCATTCGTCGTATCGTTTTTTGACTTTCGGTACACAGGATCAGTTAACAGATGATCCATCGTCCTTTGGTATTCCACAGTGTTCAAAGCAACTGTAGCATTCCCCTTATCTGATTTCGTTGCGACAATGCTTTCGTTTCTCTTGAATTCATTAAGCTCTTTTTCATTCATTCAGTAGACCCTCGCAGTCTCCCAGAACGGAATCGTATCTGCATAGTAGAGTAAGAGCACATTATTACGGTCTAGTGGCTAGCAACGAATATCAAGAGAATAACTAGTATCGTAATAATTTCTCCGTCGAATGTGGACGAACAACGGCAAACATGGTTACAAACAAAAATGTATTCGACACACAAGGTCCATTTAACAGTGAGCACATGATTTTCTGTTACAGCACATACTTCACTCATGTGTGATAGCTATAACTGGTGAATTGCGAGTTAGAATTCGGCTACGGTTACCCCTGCATGTCGTAAAAGGCGATTAAAAAGGTGCCCCAGTGACCACCGGTACAAGGGGCCCCTTCACTACAGGCAACAGCCTCTTCCGAGGGTGGATCGGCGAACTGAGATCAGGGCACTATTTTGTTCTTATAATAGGAAAACGCCCCTAAGAGTGGATGAACCAATGCATCTTAGTAAACGGCACGAACAGAGAAGGCAACGGAAACCGCTTCATTCGAGTCTTTAAAGACTTGGATCTCGCAACTCAAAATTTGGCTATGGGGTTAGAGGGCATCTCAGGTCATTATCAGCGAAATCCCACTAAAATCGCCGTGAAGATGGGAACATGGAATAAATGAACGCAACTGAAAGGTCATTATCAGCGAAATCCCATTAAAATCGCCGTGAAGATGGGAACATGGAATAAATGAACGCTATTGAAAGCTGAAAAATCGGATGAAGTGAAAGTCGAGATGAGGAAGAATGGGACAGATATACCAGATCTAAGTGAAAAGATGGGATGAAAACGGATATTTGTACAGTTATGAGTGTACAATAGTTTATAATAATGGTGGGAAAAGAGGAAACCACGAGGTGCTAATTATTATAAGATCAAAATGGATAAATAATGTTTGCCGTACTTACCATGTTAGAAACCGGTTAATAATGGTAAAAATAAATAGTTCGTCCGTGAAAACTGAAACAATTCCAGCATATTTCACAACATCGGTTCATGACTTTGAATAAGTGGAGACTGTATATGAAAATACTGAAGAACCACTAAAACCGAGCAAAGTAAAAGATAACGTGGTAATAACTGACTATTTTAAGGCAGTAGTGCAAACCAATACAGGCAAGCAATGGAGCCCAGAACACTTTGGATGACAGAAGAGTTTTAAACGTAATTTAAGAAAGGAATGATCTCAGAAGGATAACAGTGTAGATAACTTACAAAAGAACTAAAATCCCAAACAACCAAATGCAGAGAAGGAAACCAGAAATGGAACACAATCACCGCGAAGAGATGTAAGAATATCATAATAAGGGAAAAGTGAAATAGGTGTGTAAGAAAACCGGAGACCTCCAATTAAATATCAAGAACTGGGACTGATGACCTCAGAAGTTAAGTCCCATAGTGCTCAGAGCCATTTGAACCATTTTGAAGTACACTGTCATAATGAAAGAAATCGGCTCGGAGGTAAGGATATCTCAAAATGGTGGAAAAAGATAAAAACGAGAGTGACGCAAAGAAAAACCACCATGAAGATCTTAAGGGATGTTAACGAAGAGAGAAAAATTAAGAGGGGATTGAAAAGGGAAAATAATATTCATTAGAACTATCATGAGTCGCAAAACATTCATCGTTGAGTTTCTTAAAGGAAAAGAGCTCAGAAAGATAGGAAAGGGACGACCTAAGAAGATTTGGAAGTCACCGAGAACAACGTGTGATGTGACAATGATGATGATGTTTGGTTTATGGGGCGCTCAACTGCACGATCATCAGTGTCCACACAAAGTCCCAGTTTTTCGTAGTCCAATCTAGCCACTGTCATGAATGATGATGATGAGGATGAAATGATGAGGACAACACAAACACCCTGTCCCCGGGCAGAGAAAATCCCCAACCCTCCTGGGAATCGAACCTGGGACCCTGTGATGATAGCCACAGGACCATGAGCTCCAGAATAGGATTTGCACAAATGTATCAGCAAATAATTTTGCCCCTGCCCTGGTATCGGCCGATTGAAAGCAAATACTCTATGACAGTCGTACTGGAAACATACCCACCACTTGTAATTAAATCTCTTTAATGTTCTACGAGTCACAGTCACCATCAGATAACCAACATAAGCTTGGTATTTGTAAGTAAAATATCGTAATTCAGCTAACGAATATCCTTCTCGAATTTTTAAAAACCCGCCTCATACTTTCAACCAATCACATTAGTTCTATAAGATATTTCAAAAATCGAAATACGGAAGCCAAACTGACTTTACCTCTTTAGAATTTCTGACGGAATCATGATGGACAATACATAGGTTGAGGAGATTTTTATGGGCTGATGACATGACTGTGGATCAAAATCTGTAGCACAAAAAGAAGATTCCCATAGCACGTGTAGGTGTTTCTTCATGTATGCCTTCGTAGTATTGAAGATAAAATGGGTTTCGATTTTGAATAGAAAGGCAGCACCAATTGCATTTTTCTTTTTTATTTTCACAACCACGACCGATTTCTGTATCCAATACCAGCGTTCTCTCAGACTACCTGACGTATACCATTGGATAATTACCCTGTGGGACGAATTCGTCTTTCGTTTTTAAAACAAAAAGTAGATTTCAGCTGGTGCTGGAATTTTATGCAGAGTCAATACTACAGCATGAGAATCTCGATCAAGACCCTCAAAGTGACGAAAGAGAAATTAAAAGAGGTATTGTTATGAACAGAAGCTACGTTCTAAGCTACACAAGGTAGTCCTTATTAAATTTTCAGCAATTTTCTTTTTGTAGTCTACAGCTTTTGCTCCAATAGCTCAGAGGACGCTATGGTGTCAGATCATAGTAATTAATAGTTCAATGAAATGTCATGACGGTCTTTCTGCTCCCAGTTACGTTGATTTCAACCTGCTCTGGCTTCATTTTTTCCGATTATAATGCGATTACTACAGCGAAACAAAAGTTCATTGACTCACGCTCAGGTCCAAGCTATGACACAAGTAAATCTGCAAAGATCTTCATCCGACATTAAAATGAAATGAATCGAGGCGGTTGAGATGACTGAGGAGGACCTTCGATATATGTAGTGCAGATTTTATATAGCTCCCCCATAAAAAGTCCGCGCTACACGTTCGCGTCCTACTTAAAAACGCTTTTATGAGACTGCGGTTTCTCTGCTGTCGTTTCGAACTATCCAGTCGCTGTTACTGCGTGAACAGCCGCCATAAACACAGGACGTAGGCAGTTCCATCGTCCACCCAGTGCAGTCCCGTTCCCACAGCAAGGATCGTGAAGCTAATGTGTGACTGTGGCGCCCTTAATGGTCGGTCGTAATTTCCGGAGAACGAGGCTCGTAAATTATACAAAAGGGAAAAGTGCGGCCCCGCCCGAGATAGTGCACAGGCGGTAAATTATTCGCTCGTAGGCGACATTTATTAACAAGGCAATTATGTCGCACCTTTCTCACTGCGGAAGATGATAATGGCAACACATAACTACAACGGTCTTTCGGCGCCTCATTATAGCCTAGCTGATGTTAACGCCTCTCTGCTCCTGGACCGAATGTCAAGGTGTGACGGTAAGACTTGGGTTCGTATTCACGACGGCGGCGTTTCGAACACCCGTCACTCCACTTAGTCCCAACTTTTTCCCTAAAATGCTTAACCCAAATGACGGTATGCTTGCTTTAAAAAAAAAGATGTCCTTTTTTCATACCCTGTCTTTTTCCAATCCCAACTACAAGCCGTCTCTATGATTTCTTCTACGTCTAAACTCCTATCATCCAAATCTCTTTTCCCTATGGTTCAATTAAGTGGGTAGTTCGGAGAGAAAAAAATGTATCTCCTGGTTTATTCTTTTTATTTAGATTCTTACGTTTGCCTCGATAGGGGCTTTCAGCTTACACAAATGCTGAGATTAAGAAACAACCCGAATAGAGTGTAGAAGTTCCACCAGGCTTATACAGTATCCGATTTGTGACTTCGTAAAAACATTGTTCTCACTCCGGTAACACTAGTAAATGCATCGGAGGTATTCGTTCACTATTCACACACACACACACACACACACACACACACAGGCGCGCGCGACCGCGCGGTCGCACTCACGCATGCATAAAGTGTTGTGGATTGGCAAGAGAGCCAACCCACTATGAGAGGAAGCCGAAAGGCAGGCGTTTTAGCTCGCGCAGGCTGGCGTGAAGTCTGGAACAGGTCAAGGCAATGAGACTAGCAAAAAAGGACGTAGCTGTGGAATACTTAACTTTAAACCATAAATGGCTGCACAACTGGGGCGAGTGCTAGGAAGCCTCTGTAGACCTGCCGTGTGGCGGCGCTCGGTCTGCAATCACTGATAGTGGCGACACGCGGGTCCGACGTATACTAACGGACCGCGGCCGATTTATAGGCTACCACCTAGCAATTGTGGTGTCTGGCGGTGACACCACATAAAGAGACCAATGTAATTCTTGCATACGATGGAAACAGACCCCTCAGAGGAACGCCCCTCTTGTCTCAACTGTAGTGAGCGCAGTTATTATGAAATAACAGGGTAGGACTTGCGCAGGTGAGTTCTGGTCCGGAGCGCCTACTAATTATTAATCTTTTACCATGGACCGCAAAGGGGACCGCCTCTGTAGCGGGGAAAACACATTGACTGTTGGTATACACGCAGCTGATTTCATGAATTTAGGTCCTCTTAGAGAACATTTTCTTATCTGCCTTTTGCGGTAAAAGTAAACTATAGTTCAGCGATATGTCCCTAGGATGGCCAATCGGTTCAGACCGAAAGACGTTGAACCGTGGCGCTCGTTACAGGCGCGCCGATCTCTTGGATGCCCATTATCGATCCTTCGATGTTTCTGATCTTTGCTTGCCTCGTTGTTTTCCGCATTCTCGAGGCGAGTGGCAGTTGACGTTTGCTCTGGCTACCTGCTGAGACGCCGCGAGGTACGAGGTGGGAAGCGACCACGTTTATGTGGAGTCGGTTGTACGCGGTCTGCCGGTTCAGCGTGGAGGATATGTGTTGGCTGCCTGCCTGTCTGCTCTCCTAATTTTGCTCGCCGTGCCTTGCGACCGCCTAGCTTGGGTTGCTGCCTGGTGTATCCTACACGAGCCATAGCGGACGTCCAGCAGAAGTTAAGCAGCCTTGTGTTTCTTTTTTAAAAAAAGGAGAAAATGTATAAGACTTTTTGTAACCGATTTTCGTGGCCTCTTAAGTGTGGCCTTAGCGTTTACATTGCCTTTGGGGAGAGCTAATTATTTTAGATTTAAATATTTGGGATTCCCTGTCCTTTATAATCTTTCTGGGGTTTTATTGAATTTTCTCTTTGGGGTTCCTTTCTTGTGCTTGGTTAAATGTTTACTTGTATAGCGGGAAGTGACTCTGGGTTAAAGCTCGGAGAAGGTGTTTGATGTTACTGCCGCCTCCGGCATTCGTCTTTTCAATTAAGTGTTGTCATCCCTTCGAGCGACCTGGTGTCACTCCTCGTATATTAATGCTGGTTTATGTGTACTTAATTTTGAATTGGCCATTTGAATTAATATTTTGGAGCGCAGTATAGGACTAAGGCAACCTCATTGTATATCACCTTGTGCCCCTGTCTAGTACCTTAATTTTCAGTAGCACGAGTTAGCTCCACTACCGGTTTTACTGATGTGCTCCCTCCCAAATCTTGTAAAGGTTAGCCCCATGTGTGTCTGGGAACCCAGAGATGAGCTTTAGTGGGACTTCAGTGCTAGTCAGTTAATGGAATCTTCATTTTGGCTTGGCTTCCACTGAAGAGTCTTAGTGGAGCGTAGTCTGTTTGATTTGTCATTCATTTAATTACTGTGTGTTTGTTTATTTAATGGGGAGCAAGACATTTAAAGACCGTTGGTATTAACTCCCCTAGTTGCTGGGAGTTGCTAATTCGTTCCAAATGGCCTACTACTTCTTCAATGGCAAGGCTGTTGATTAGTTGGTTACTGTGAGTACAAGTTCACGCTATTCATTTGATGCCGAAATTGTTAAAGTGTCTGTGTTGTGATTCAATCACTAGCTACGTGTTTGAGCTTAATTGATAAAAACTTAGCATTGCCTCCTTAAATTTTGTTGCCAGCAGAAACCCTTAAGAGAACTAAGTTTTGTCACTGCTTATGTTAACCTATACTGGGAGCAATATTTCATGTAGTTAAATTTTGTCTTAAAATGTTTATTTCTCTGATGTAATAAACAAGAGATAAAAGAAAAGTCAAAGGGGCCTGGTCCTTCCTATTGTGTCCAGTTTCTAACACGTCGTACTCTGCCAATTGCGTCTCTGGATGCAATATGGAGGGGTCTGAAGACAGCACAACGCTCTCTCGGTTGTTGTCGGGTTTCTTGATCTTGGAATTAGGAGTGTCGATATTTTTTAAAAATATCGGGAGGGCCGAAAACAAAAATACAAAAATACACGGCAGCGAAGTAGCTGTTGTAGTGTTAAAATTACGTGATGAAGTTAAGTGTTGCAGCTTCTGTTGGTAGCGCCGACCGCCGATTACGCCAGCATTTCCCCTCAAACGACTCCACCCACCGCAAAGACCCATCTTTTCATTTACATTTTTGTTCATCATTTTCAGCAACTGTTCCTGAAGAATGTCAACATGAAGGAATAGCACACTAGCTGCGTTAAAAATTGTTGTTTAACGCAACTGGTGTGCTATTTCTTCACATCGAAAACCTAGTTATTCTAGTCACATGCCCGTGTCCTCCAATGCAATCGGACTTCCTATTTGTGCCAATATCGCTTACTTCACACAGTCAAAGAGAAAGACTGGCCCGGATAAACACTCAGAAAGTAGTACGACTTCTTCACACAGTGAAAACAGAATTATGTTCTATTTCGATTTCAAAACAACACTTTTAAATATCTACCAAAAATCGCGAAGATTTTTTATATAAAATACAAATATTGGCATTCGATATTTCTGTTCCGATGTCTGTAGATCGATAATCGGGTATCGAATTTTGGCTTAGAAATATCGATTCTGCTTCGAAAAATATTGATATATCGATATTTGTTCAACAGCCCTACTAGAAACCGCTAGTAATCGTTCGAGTACGTTGGCTTCATGAGTCCACGTCCTACCAGTCCTCTCACCAAGGGGAAATGCCAGGCAGTACCGGGAATCGCTAATCGAACCCAGGTGCCCCGGATGCCTGTCAGCTGTGCTGAAAACTTAACTGTAGAGTTTGTTGTGGCCACCAAATTCACTTGGCGGCAAATGTATAAATGTTGCAGGAAGAAGTATTTGCTGTTATGAGGGGGCTGGCTTGCAAGTTGCAGCGTTACAGGTTCGTCGTAGAGCTGAATTGGTGTAGGTGACAATTACGACAAGAACAGATGGCAATATAGATTTGCAAGAATTTACAATGATTTATTTTTAAAAGTTTTACAATTCATAGTTGGAGTGTGAAGGCGGTATGTGTGTCAACATAGTACAATGTTCACTTACAATGATCTACATCTACATCCACGTCTACATCTACGTAGATACTCCGCAAGGCACTATATGGTGAGTAGCGGAGGGTATCTTGTACCACGACTAGACATTTCCTTTCCTGTTGTAAAGGCAGATAGAAAGAGAGGAAAGTACGACTATATACACTCCTGGCAATTGAAATAAGAACACCGTGAATTCATTGTCCGGGGAAGGGAAAACTTTATTGACACATTCCTGGGGGTCAGATACATCAAAAAAATGGCTCTGAGCACTATGGGACTCAACATCTTAGGTCATAAGTCCCCTAGAACTTAGAACTACTTAAACCTAACTAACCTAAGGACATCACACACACCCATGCCCGAGGCAGGATTCGAACCTGCGACCGTAGCAGTCCCGCGGTTCCGGACTGCAGCGCCAGAACCGCTAGACCACCGCGGCCGGCTCAGATACATCACATGATCACACTGACAGAACCACAGGCACATAGACACAGCCAACAGAGCATGCACAATGTCGGCACTAGTACAGTGTATATCCACCTTTCGCAGCAATGCAGGCTGCTATTCTCCCATGGAGACGATCGTAGAGATGCTGGATGTAGTCCTGTGGAACGGCTTGCCATGCCATTTCCACCTGGCGCCTCAGTTGGACTAGCGTTCGTGCTAAACGTGCAGACCGCGTGAGACGACGCTTCATCCAGTCCCAAACATGCTCAATGGGGGACAGATCCGGAGATCTTGCTGGCCAGGGTAGTTGACTTACACCTTCTAGAGCACGTTGGGTGGCACGGGATACATGCGGACGTGCATTGTCCTGTTGGAACAGCAAGTCCCCTTGCCGGTCTAGGAATGGTAGAACGATGGGTTCGATGACGGTTTGGATGTACCGTGCACTATTCAGTGTCCCCTCGACGATCACCAGTGGTGTAGGAGATCGCTCCCCACACCATGATGCCGGGTGTTGGCCCTGTGTGCCTCGGTCGTATGCAGTCCTGATTGTGGCGCTCACCTGCACGGCGCCAAACACGCATACGACCATCATTGGCACCAAGGCAGAAGCGACTCTCATCGCTGAAGACGACACGTCTCCATTCGTCCCTCCATTCACGCCTGTCGCGACACCACTGGAGGCGGGCTGCACGATGTTGGGGCGTGAGCGGAAGACCGCCTAACGGTGTGCGGGACCGTAGCCCAGCTTCATGGAGACGGTTGCGAATGGTCCTCGCCGATACCCCAATAGCAACAGTGTCCCTAATTCGCTGGGAAGTGGCGGTGCGGTCCCCTACGTCACTGCGTAGGATCCTACGGTCTTGGCGTGCATCCGTGCGTCGCTGCGGTCCGGTCCCAGGTCGACAGCCACGTGCACCTTCCGCCGACCACTGGCGACAACATCGATGTACTGTGGAGACCTCACGCCCCACATGTTGAGCAATTCGGCGGTACGTCCACCCGGCCTCCCGCATGCCCACTATACGCCCTCGCTCAAAGTCCGTCAACTGCACATAGGGTTCACGTCCACGCTGTCGCGGCATGCTACCAGTGTTGAAGACTGCGATGGAGCTCCGTATGCAACGGAAAACTGGCTGACACTGGCGGCGGCGGTGCACAAATGCTGCGCAGCTAGCGCCATTCGACGGCCAACACCGCGGTTCCTGGTGTGTCCGTTGTGCCGTGCGTGTGATCATTGCTTGTACAGCCCTCTCGCAGTGTCCGGAGCAAGTATGGTGGGTCTGACACACCGGTGTCAATGTGTTCTTTTTTCCATTTCTAGGAGTGTATTCCTCCGTATGAGCCCTAATTTCCGTTATCTTATCTTCGTTGTACTTACGCGCAGTGTCTTTTGGCGGCAATAGATTCGATCGACAGTCAGCTTCAATTGCCTGTTATCTAAATTTTCTCAATGGAGTTTATCGAAAAGAACGTCGCTGTGTCTCCAGGGATTCCCATTCGACTTCCAGAAGCATCTCAGTAACATTTACGAGCTATTCTAACCTACCGGTAACAAGTCGACCTGCTTGCCTCTGAGATGTTTCGATGTCTTTCTTCAATACGACATGGAAAGGACCCCAAGCTCTACCAGCGCTCAAGAATTGTCCGCACTAGCGTCCTATATGCGATCTCCTTTAGTGGTGAACTACACTTCCCTACATTTCTCGCGTTCAACACTGGTACTGTCGTAAATCCAGTGATAGATAACTAATATCCCTTGAGATATTTCTAGTACAATTTTTCATGATTGCTGCTGTAGATGAGTGCTGAGGCACTCATGTAACATTGTCCTGATGATGTCTGCTACTGTTTAAGCTACTAAATGCTGACTGGACCTGTGTCTCAGCTTATATTTTGCGTTTGGTGGATGGACTTCAAGTTGCGGACTATTACTATGATGCTCAAGATTGTCCATTTCATTTCAGGCCTCTTGGGACAATAGCCGTATCTACGTTGCACTTGACTTGTTGCCAGCTCGGTGGCGTTCCGTGGAGACCATGTAGCGTTTCTTCTGGAGGGTACGGCATCACTCCTCAACGCATTAGTCGTGCAACAATTTTAGGTTATGGCATATTCTAGTGACAGGCAAATGTAAGACAAATTGGTTATAGTAACAACTGGAATTCCAGTTTGGAATGTTTGGGAAGGAATTTCTACACCCATGCTTATAAATGAAGGATACTGCTCATACATGGTTACATGGTGCAACAACGCCCTAGTGGGCGGTTTTCGGGTATAAATCACCTCGGGGTATGAACATGCGGTGCATTTGAGCTGCAGTCGTCGCACGGTGGCGATGGAAGCAGTCCACATACGCAGAGGTGTGTTGGTGCATGTCAGAGTACGGTGCAGAGAACAAGCGTGTAGACGTTTGCCGACGTGCTAATGGTGACTGTATGTTGAAAATGGCTCAGAGAACACATGTTGATGAAGTTATGAGGGGTAGAATACTAGAGGCTCGTCAAACACAGGAGGTCGTGGGAAGGGAACTCCGTGTGCCACAAGGTGCAGACAGGAAACGTGCCCAGTCGCTACAGTACGGGACGTCCACAGTGTACAACACCACAAGAAGACCCGAATGTCAACATCAGTGCCCGCAGACGGCCACGGAGTGCTGCAGGTTTCCTTGCTCGGGACCTTACCGCAGCCATTGAAACAGTTGTCTCCAGACACACAGTCTACAGACGACTGAAGAGACATGGTTTATTCGTCCGGAGACCTGCAAGGTGTATTCCACTGACCTTTGGTCACAGGAGAGGCCGTGAAGCCTTGAGTCAAGAACACAGTACATGGTCATTGGAACAGTGGTCCCAGAAGAACTGTAACAGGTCAGGTGTATCGGGACGTCATTTTGCACCAATATATCAACCTTTTCAGGGGTACAATGGGTCCCTTCTTCCTCTTGATGGACGATAACGCATGGCCCCAACGAGCTGCCATCGTGTAGCAGTACCTTGAAACAGAAGATATCAGGCGAATGGAGTGGCCTGCCTGTTCTCCAGACCTAAACCCCATCGCGCACTTCTTGAATGCTCTCGGTCAACGTATCGCTGCACATCTTCAAACCCCTACGACAATTCCGGAGCTCCAACAGGCACTGGAGCAAGAATGGAAAGCTATACCCCAGCAGCTGCTGGACCACCTGCTGCAGAGTATGCCAACCTGTTGTGCGGCCTGTGTTTGTGTGCATGGCGTCCATACCCCATATGGATGTCGGGATACATGCGCAGGAAACAGTGGCGTTTGGTAGGAAATGTGTATCGGGACGGTTTTCTAAACTTATGACCAATACCATGGACTTACAGATCTGTGTCGTGTGTGTTTCCTATGTGCGTATGCTGTTAGCGCCAGTTTTGTGTAGTGCCACGTTGTGTGCCAGCACATTCTGCAATTATCATTAATTTATGTGCATGAGTGTAGTTTGGGGATTTGCCTCACAAGCTAGAGAACCAATGGATGAAACCTAGTTCTGATTTAATTCTAGCACAATGTGTCCCACACAAATATATATAAGCATAGTGTTGGTGTAAGTGTATCTGTGTACGTGTGTACAGAGTTAACTCGATGTATTGTTCGCCGTGTGCCATGCAGCTGTGTCGCCACCGATCGCAGGCAGTACGACCGACTGTGTAGTTGCGTAGCTTCTTCAGGTCCTATCAAATGGCTCTCTTGCTTATAAAACGAATCCTAAATTTGAAATTCCTTCCCAGACATGCCAAATGGGCAGTCCCCGAGTTACTATTTCCAGCTCGCCTGATGTTTGCTCAACATTAGAATGCATCATGAATGCTCTAAGGAGTGGTGCCATGCCCTAGAGAAGAAATGGTACACGGACTACGTAGAGGAGCGTCGTGCCACCTACAGCTCAGATGGTGCGACGTAGTTAAACCAAGTGCCTATCCATACTAAAAATAATTAAATAAATAAATAAATAATAAATAAAAACTTGCGAAATAGTTATCCGACTGGGGGAGAAATCGGTAGATGTGATGTACATGTACAGGCAAACAGATGGTTACAATTTCAGAAAACTGGAATGACCTATTCAAGGAAAAGGGCTTGACAAATTGAGCAAGCCAGTAACGGGTTAGTCAACCTCTGGCCCTCACGTAAGCAGTAATTCCTCTTGGCACTAATTAACAGGGTTGTTGAATGTGCTTCTGAGTGATATCGTGCCCAATTATATCCCATTGACGAGTTTGATCGTCAAAATCCCGAGCTAGAGAGACTCCCTAGCACTCGACCCAGTTGTACAGCCGACTTTGATAGTGATGGTTCACTGTCTACATGCGCTCTCATTTGCAGAGACGACAGTTTGGCGTGGCCTTCAGCTGCGTCATTTGCTGTGACCTCGCAAGGCGCCATATTCAGTTGCTATGTGTCCTGAACGGATGATTTTGTATGTGCCGTCGGGAGCGGCGTTCATCATTGGTGGATTGGGGTTAAGTGTCAGACTAATTGCGTCCGCTTTCTGAGTTCTGATTCCTTGTCGTGTTCCGGACCTCGCGTCGGTGTAGTTCTTCCCTCCTCGCGCCGGCCTGCGTGAGCTGGAGCGCGTGCACTTCGGCCTCACTTGTGGCACGGGGTTGGCTCTTCTGCCAACACAACAGTAACAGCGCTGTATTGCCCTCGACTAATATAACGGAAATTATACTAATTTAACATTATAGCATGTTTAAGAACAGAGCTGTGTAGCCTTCGGAGTGTGTGTTTATGTTCTAAGACTATTTCTGTCTTTACCTTCTTGATATGGCATCCAAACTCTACAACAATACTACAGGACTGATTGCGCAAGTGATTTAAGTAAAATGTTTCAAACTCCCTCCGTCTGTGGCACCATCATGCATAAACCATACGTTTCTTCTCCTTCATCATCTTCATTTTAATCGTCTGTCATATCACCACAGCACTCTCAAATGTATCAGGCTCGTATCCACGATACACCAATAATGAGCGCTAACCTCATCAGCATTGAAGAAGCATGTGGAGGGATCACTTGTAATTGGTCGGATGACGTGAGGTTGGTACAAAACGGTACTGGAATGATAATACCGGTCTACGTCATAGAGTTGGTCATTTGTACAAGACTGGAACAGGTGTTATGCACTTTTGGAAAGCAAAATATCGAAATGTGCAATTACCTGGAAATTAGCTCGTTCTCTTCCTTCACGAGACTTCGTAAGTAGGGGGTATAGAACCATTCTGCCTCTAGTCAGTTCAAAATTAAATGGGAGACAACGTTGCAGGGAGGTTTGATTAGGACAGAGAAGGAGTTACGAGATGCATATAAAGAGATCATGTGAGCTTTGTTCAGGATCCTAGGCCAGTCGGTTCAACGAAGGGGCAGATTGTTATGAAATACAGAACTGAGTGCTGCTTTGGATTTGATTCGTTTGTTGGGAGGCAATCGTCGAAAGTGCTGATGAGATCTTTCAATCTGCGACTTTATCCTACGAATGCGAGAACACTTGCGATTTCCGTCTACACTGTGGCGGATGGGCAATCGTAATAAAACCTTACCGTATTTGTAGAGTGTTTCACCTATGGAAAGCAGTTTTTGCACCTTCTCTATTTCCCACACTACGGAACCAGCCAGTCTGTGGATGGTTTTAGGCTGTTTCCCATCGGCCTCGGCGAATGTAGGTTCCCCTTACTCCACCTCAGCTACACTGTGTAGTCGATTGCTGTGCAAACAAGTTCTCCACGTATGCGTACACCACCATTACTCTACCATGCAAACATAGGGGTTACACTCGTCTAATATGAGACGTTCCCTGAGGGATCCACCGGGGGCTGAACCACACAATAACCCTGGATTCGGTGTGGGATGGTGGAGGGGTGAAGTGGACTGCAGTAGTCGTCGTGGGGTTGTGGACCACTGCAACTGTGGAGGGGAAGGAGCCTCTCCATCGTTCCTAGGTCCGCAGTTAACATACAATACAATACAAAATATTCTTCCATGTAACACGTTTATGTCATTAACAGTGCAAGATTACAGGTTAATGTAAGCGCGAGATAAGCCATTGGAAATGAGAAACGCTGCTACATATATAACCAGCATAACTGCTTGAATGTTGAATGCATGTTTGCAAATATGTATGCATTGTGTTCTACAGGTACCGGATGCCAGTCTGTGGAATGGAGATCCATGGCTGTTGCAATTTGTCGATAAGTACAGCGACAGTTAATGTTGTTTGTGGATGGCGCTGGGGTTATCAGTAGTTTAACGAAGGAGGTGCTGCGCCATATTGTTTGTGCAGGTTGCTTACATTTAGGGGCAAGGATACATTCAGGAGCAAACCTATTGTTTTGTTAATTGACTTATCAAGCCCTAGGGGGAAAGGGTCTACTGTGTGATATGATAATGGCAACGACAAATCTAGCTTAAGTGACTGTCACTTCACGTATCTGCTGTAACACAGAGTCCACTGGGATGTACTGAGAAGCACTGAACACCACACACAGCGGCCATCACCAAATGGACAGGGCGCTCTGTAAATATATACACATATACCAAGATCTCTTCCACAGAAATTTCCACTGTTTGATGACAGAGATTACGCAAACTTCCGCATGCAGCGGCTTTTGGTCATCCTCTCAGGCATTTACACTCAGGCCATACTAGACAGAGGCCAGAGAGACTGTCACCATGACACATGACAGCCAAGCAGTCAACCGAACTCGTTGTATTGAAGCACCTCAAATTTCCAGATAGAAATCTGGCAATACTCGTAAGACAGCAATAATGAAGGCTGCCTATCAGGTGATGAGTATTAGTACGCTGTCCAACTGCCCAAAGGGCGACCATTTAGGTAACTGTACGCTTATATCCCACCCTGATGCCCTTATAGCTGGAAATGCGCCGAAATCGCAGTTTCCCACGTAAAATTCAGAGATCTATACCACCCTTATGCCCAGTCATAGTCTGTTCACTTCCTGCCCGCATCACTTTCTCTGCGCATGTCGGAACACTGATCACAGTAACATTACACTTCATCACAAACTCATTTCAGACAAGCAGTGCAATTGTCGTTTGTATGTGTGTAGCATCCGAAAAAATTATGGTACTAACCAGCTTAGTGCCTCGATTCTCCTCAGTTCTAGGAAATTCTCGATTCTCCTCAGTTCTAGGAAATTGACATTTAGGTCTTCCAGCCAGTCAGATTCCTGAACAGACAGCAGGTATTCTCAATTAGCGCTTCGGGTAGGTGCTGCGTCCCACCCAATTCTCTCACACAATTGTTGCAAAGCACAGGTATCCGCCACTATGTGATAATCATCAAGCGCTCTCGAGGACCTGAGGGCTCGAAAGACATCACTGATATGTGTTGGTATACTGTAATAAACGTCGCAGTCGATGGTATGACAAAGTACATGGGAGGATCAGCATTGGGGAGCCAACAAGGAGACGTTCTACATATCCATGAGGCTAGACCCATATTGCCTGTCCTGTTTAAAGTTTTGCATATCCTGTTGAACTAATATTTGTAAAAGAAATGTGTAAATTTTGAAATAAATGATTCAATAACTTTGAGAGCAATTTGCTAATAGCATTTCGCTGTGTATTATGTATATAGTTACACACATTCACCGATCAAACAATTTCACTGTATTTTTTGTATATAGTTATATACATTCACCAATGAAACAATTAGTATTAAAATGAATGCCAGTGTATTGCCATATTGTCCAGGTGCTTACGAAATGAATCTATCACCCCTTACAGTCGGAGACACTCGTCCGTGCGTTAAAAGCACAATTTCCTATGTCAAATCCATGCTCCCCTTATTACTTGTCACAAGTAAATATTTACAAGAATATTAGTTTGACCTCTTTCCACATACGTCTGGTTACACAATAGCTTTGTGTTCCATGAGCATAACATTCCTGAGAAGTAGCGTGATTATTATTTATACGCGTCGTGCTTGAAAAATTGCATTATGTCCTCACTCACACAAATGCCGCGGGACTGCTACGGTCGCAGGTTCGAATCCTGCCTCGGGCATGGGTGTGTGTGATGTCCTTAGGTTAGTTAGGTTTAAGTAGTTCTAAGTTCTAGGGGACTTATGACCTAAGATGTTGAGTCCCATAGTGCTCAGAGCCATTTGAACCACACAAATGGTTCAAATGGCTCTAAGCACTGCGGGACTTATCATCTGAGGCCGTCAGTCCCCTACACTTAGAACTGCTTAGACCTAACTATCCTAAGGACACCACATACATCCATGCCCGAGGCACGATTCGAATCTGCGACCCTAGCAGCCGCGTGGTCCCGAACTGAAGTGCCTAGAACCGCTCGGCCACTACGGCTGGCCACACTCACACAAGCCACGTTTCGTTTCGCATGGCCTACCAAAGCTTCCCACTGACAAAAACCTCACGCCACATCCTAGTTATCACATATTTGTAGATGATTAAAGGATTTAATTACAATTAAAAAGCCCCTGTGTATTTATTTATGTTACATACGTTCTTGCACGATAGTTGGCTTATGGGCAGTGCATGAAGGATTGGGGCACTTAATGTATAACGAGTAACTTACAGCTAACAGCTAAGGGTGCAAAAAAAGGCAGCTCGTTTTGTATTATCACGTAATAAGGGAGAGAGTGTGGCATATATGATACGCGAGTTGGGATGGAAGTCATTAAAGCAAAGACGTTTTCCGTCGCGGCGAGATCTATTTACGAAATTTCAGTCACCAACTTGCTCTTCCGAATGCGAAAACATTTTGTTGAACCCAACCTACATAGATAGGAGTGATCATCAAAATAAAATTAGAGAAATCAGAGCTCGAACAGAAAGGTGTAGGTGTTCGTTTTTCCCGCGCGCTGTTCGGGAGTGGAACGGTAGAAAGATAGTATGATTATGGTTCGATGAACCCTCTGCCAAGCACTTAAATGTAAATTGCAGAGTAGTCATATAGATGTAGATGTAACTTCTATGAAATTATCACCTCAGCCCCTCCAGACTTCTCACACCAACGAGATGTCGCAGTTTCGCTACTTCCACGAAATGATTTAACATATAGGTCTCCCAGCCAATCAGAATCGAGAACAGACGTATTCTGGGACGTCGTAAATAAATAGATTGGTCACCAGATTTCACTATGAGTGCTGCGCCATCATATAGTGATGTGATACATGGTGGCTACTGGTATATTCCCATACACACTCTGTCCTTGAGCTATCGCTGGAATGATCCGCGATTAAATGGATGGTGCGTATCGTGGAGTCTAGAACTGATCTGCACCAAGCTGTTTGAAACCCTAAGTGTACTTCCGTTATTTAGGTCCGCCGCAATAGAGAGGGGGATGGAATGGAGTGATTTTGATATACCTAAAAGAACGTTTAACTACACTAATTTTTACACATATTTGTCGTTTTACCTTAGTTTTACGTATTATAGGACTATTTTTTCTTATTCAATGACACTGCAGCATGGTTCTCAACTTCTGTATAGTTGCTAAACCACCACTTCCATTACCCTGCTCGTTCTATGCACATTTCATATCGTGAACTATGCTACGTTCCCTACATCACATGGACCTCGACACAAGTCCACCGGGCAGATACATGCTGGGGACCAGGCACTCCTTCCCACTCCAGAAAGCCATGCTTTAGACTGCTCGGCTAACCGGGTGGGCTAAGAATATATTTCTGAAATATCATTCTCCTACATTAACTTTTTTTTGGTGTTCCGATTAGGAGTAATGCAGAATGCAACGCCTTTCTTCAGATATCCCCATGCTCCGATATACTTTCAGTAGCTGGTGCTTTACGTTGTACCACCATTACGTACTATGACAAGTTTTAGTATTGCTACCAGTTTTGACAGCCGCCAATCATCATCATGTGGTCTGCTTAAAATAATGTGTACGATGTTTGACTGACTGTAGTTTTTGTAATTCTGGATAAAGAGTTTCGATACGGAGGCACTGTGTAGCCTGAGAGTCAGGATAACGGTCCCTGGACTTAGAATCATTAATGTGCGGCAATCAGCAAGAGAAAACAGTTGTGTATGGAATAGCATGAGCATTGCGTGAGTTTTTATTCTGCAAGAAACAATTACGTGGCGGTGAGACGGAGGATGGGAATCGAGTTTGGAGGACGTGGCACCTCTGTCTTAACAAGTGCTAGAATAAACAATGAATTTGACGCTGCGGCTAGCGTTTTGCATGCGAAGGTAGTACTTAGGCCCCAGAGTATGCATACGGTTGATATCGATGCTCTTGCTTTGGAAGCCATTAACTCGTCCACCAGCAAACAGAAATCTCAAAGGCGTTCTTTACTGACTGCACGACCAGACATTAAGACGCTGACTGCCACATGTGTGATGATGGATGTTTCACCACCAGGCACAGGGCGTTAGGTGTTAGACTCGTCTCTGGCCACCGGAGGTCAATTGGTGGCCAGTGTGTTAATGACATGTGATGTCAGCAAAATGGAGCATTGCCCACTGCACCATAAAAGTGCGAGAGTGGCTGAACAAAAATTCCTGAACAGGTGGTTAGGGCGAAATGGTCCTGCTGGTTCTGTCTCCGATTTGACGCCAACCGACTTTCTCTTATGGAATATTTTAATGGATAAAGTGTACCAACATCACATGTACATTGTTTCCGGACTACGGTAAACAATCACAGAAGAGTGTCAGAGGATAGCAGCGCCGGTACTGGTCTGTCAAGTTGCTTGTGACAATGTTGGAACGTCCTCATCTCCAGGCATTTATCGTTTTGGATGGTGTATTGATGGACCATACCTGGTATAACAGAGATTAAAATTCTTGTAAGGAAAGATATGAGAATAATTTGCTTATGTTCAGTTTTGTGTTCAAGTTACTTTGTTAGTTTCTTTACCACAGATTTTGAAATATCATATACATAATTATGGGTTACCCTGTAGAACATGCCCTACTGTTACAGTATCTTTGTGGAATGGGGTGTGATGGGACATCTTATTTCTATCCCGCCATAGAAAAAATTAAGATGATGGCGATAAGAAAAAAATCTCATAGCAGCTGACGGTTGTCCATCGTGATTTTCGACAAATAAGTGTTTGCTAGTAATCGTACAAATCATGTAAAAAATGTATATGACGTGCTAAGCATTTCATACAAGAAACATTATGCAATCCATGCACTATGATTCGATTCTTCAGCGTGGCTAGACGACGAGTATTTATAAGCGTCAAGGGGAGCTGTTGTTGACACGTAGTTCCAAACGTCACGTATGCCATTAGCAACATTGTCTCCTAAGTGCCCTGTGTGACAGTAATTTCTTTGCTCATTGACCCAATGGTCTACCAGTGTGCTGAGACAGGTGGGTTGTTGGGATGCTGCGGCGTCTTGTTACGGTCATCACCGATCCCTTGTCTTCAATTGAACCCCTACACTACGCAAAACTCGTATGAATGCCACGTAAAAATAACCTTCAGGGAACAGCCCAACATTTTATTACATAACTTACGCATTGCATTAATACACTGAATGAACAAACCATCTCATCATATTATAAGTCATATGTCTCCTTCAAATATTATCACACCATAAGCGCTGTGTATGAAGACAGTTACAGTCGCCAAAAAGCAAACACCTCCCCCCCCCCTCTCGCCACACTTTTGCTATTTGAAGAATTGTTTGACTTATTCAAATAATTTTAAACGTTTATATGTACCGAACCGAAGCAGTAACTTAGAATTTTCCGATGGAGCTACATACGTCTTCTGGGGCATTAGAAGGAGACTTCGCTGAGTACTTCAGTGTTATATCGTGAACGAAAGGTCAACAAACGGTAACAATACAACCGCACCGCAAAACCACAATCTTGTCATTAGCAGAAAAGTGCTCAAAGCCGTCTGTCCTACTCTACCAGTTTTAAGCAGACACGTAATTCACAGAGTGTTCGCGTGTTCATTATCGTGATTACTATATCATTTCTTTAAAATGTTGACCTGAAATATTGATAGGAACTATAACACCATTCCGGACAGACAGTAGTTTACGTAGTTTTTCATTTGGAAATTGTGAAACAATTAATGACTTTGAGAGCTGTCGGTTTTCTTGTAAACCTCGTGATTATGATTTCTCCGCAGATACAAGTCTACATATCTTATGTCTGGTCACCGTGTAGACCATATAAAACAGAAGAAATGGAGAGAACTACAAGGAAACTATGAAAGATACGCAATTTATATAGTGTAGATTGCAGTCAATGAAGTCATTTTACGCAGCATTATTACCAACTGGCTTCCTAAAGAGAAGTTAGTCGGTTGCTGTCTAAAACATTTCAGAATATTACTCACTTCGATAACAAATAAAAATATGTACGTAGTATTGATTTCATGACTATTGACACACAAATAGAGGGATAACGATATCTACTTTCTTATTTCGGAAGAAAACGGTATTTATCAATTTTGCCCCACCCGGATAACTGCGCGTGTTAGCATGAGACTTCCTGGATATGGGGTACTGTACCGGCATGGTATCGAAACCTCCCGGCTGATTAACAAAAAGGGCCGGCGAGCCGCCCATCTTGGATGTAGTTTTAAGGTGGATTCCCACATCCGAATGAGAGAATTCCGGACTTATATCCACATCTCGCCTCAGTTACATGCTGCGTAAACATTTTGAAGACGTTAACACACTTTCCTATGGGATAATAATAGATGCAGGCAGATTGAGTCCACAAATTCCGTTCAAAATGGCTCTGAGCACTATGGGACTTAACATCTATGGTCATCAGTCCCCTAGAACTTAGAACTACTTAAACCTAACTAACCTAAGGACAGCACACAACACCCAGCCATCACGAGGCAGAGAAAATCCCTGACCCCGCCGGGAATGGAACCCGGGACCCGGGCGTGGGAAGCGAGAACGCTACCACAAATTCCGTCTCGTGGCAGGAGAAGTGTTGGCAAAAGTAAAGACAGCAAGCCACCCTACTCCCCTAACACAAGCAAATGCAGATTAACAATCTGAACCCGTGAAGATACGGGATAACGCCAGGTAAAACAAGGAAGAAGAAGACTGTTCACTAATTTGTTGTATTTTACAGGTGCATGCAAGCTTCCCTTTTAAACGGAAATGTCCTGTCAATGATGGCTAGTTACATGTCATTATTGGCTAGAAAAAGGTTACTAAGACAATTCTGAAGTAAAAATCAACCTAACTTACAGCTAATCATTGGAGTGTGACATCCCATTTTTAGGAATAATCATTTTGATGGTACTAGCCCCGGATTTCCACTCTTGTGGGATTCGAGGAACAATATGCAGAAAACGGTTCATTGAGAGAGTGTGCTTAGAAAATGAAGAGCAGTCTCTCATGACAGGAAGAATGACTATTTTTATATTTCCTGTATACCTGTCTCATAGAGATCGCCTAGTAAAATCATACAAATATTATTTCACACAGAGGCCTGTAAACAGTTAATGTTACCACGTTCCACCCGCGAATTGCAAGGTAATAAGCCATAATACATTACATACAAAGCACTCTTTGTTTCACATAACACAGAAATTCGCTGGACAGAGGCGCAGAAGAAAGCTGATAATCAATGTACAAATACACTCCTGGAAATTGAAATAAGAACACCGTAAATTCATTGTCCCAGGAAGGGGAAACTTTATTGACACATTCCTGGGGTCAGATACATCACATGATCACACTGACAGAACCACAGGCACATAGACACAGGCAACAGAGCATGCACAATGTCGGCACTAGTACAGTGTATATCCACCTTTCGCAGCAATGCAGGCTGCTATTCTCCCATGGAGACGATCGTAGAGATGCTGGATGTCGTCCTGTGGAACGGCTTGCCATGCCATTTCCACCTGGCGCCTCAGTTGGACTAGCGTTCGTGCTAAACGTGCAGACCGCGTGAGACGACGCTTCATCCAGTCCCAAACATGCTCAATGGGGGACAGATCCGGAGATCTTGCTGGCCAGGGTAGTTGACTTACACCTTCTAGAGCACGTTGGGTGGCACGGGATACATGCGGACGTGCATTGTCCTGTTGGAACAGCAAGTCCCCTTGCCGGTCTAGGAATGGTAGAACGATGGGTTCGATGACGGTTTGGATGTACCGTGCACTATTCAGTGTCCCCTCGACGATCACCAGTGGTGTACGGCCAGTGCAGGAGATCGCTCCCCACACCATGATGCCGGGTGTTGGCCCTGTGTGCCTCGGTCGTATGCAGTCCTGATTGTGGCGCTCACCTGCACGGCGCCAAACACGCATACGACCATCATTGGCACCAAGGCAGAAGCGACTCTCATCGCTGAAGACGACACGTCTCCATTCGTCCCTCCATTCACGCCTGTCGCGACACCACTGAAGGCGGGCTGCACGATGTTGGGGCGTGAGCGGAAGACGGCCTAACGG
Organism: Schistocerca cancellata; assembly: GCF_023864275.1. Classification (NCBI taxonomy): domain Eukaryota; kingdom Metazoa; phylum Arthropoda; class Insecta; order Orthoptera; family Acrididae; genus Schistocerca; species Schistocerca cancellata. Next base: position 20,118,219 of record NW_026046729.1, on the reverse strand, counting down.
TGTGCGGGACGGTAGCCCAGCTTCATGGAGACGGTTGCGAATGGTCCTCGCCGAAACCCCAGGAGCAACAGTGTCCCTAATTTGCTGGGAAGTGGCGGTGCGGTCCCCTACGGCACTGCGTAGTATCCTACGGTCTTGGCGTGCATCCGTGCGTCGCTGCGGTCCGGTCCCAGGTCGACGGGCACGTGCACCTTCCGCCGACCACTGGCGACAACATCGATGTACTGTGGAGACCTCACGCCCCACGTGTTGAGCAATTCGGCGGTACGTCCACCCGGCCTCCGGCATGCCCACTATACGCTCTCGCTCAAAGTCCGTCAACTGCACATACGGTTCACGTCCACGCTGTCGCGGCATGCTACCAGTGTTAAAGACTGCGATGGAGCTCCGTATGCCACGGCAAACTGGCTGACACTGACGGCGGCGGTGCACAAATGCTGCGCAGCTAGCGCCATTCGACGGCCAACACCGCGGTTCCTGGTGTGTCCGCTGTGTCGTGCGTGTGATCATTGCTTGTACAGCCCTCTCGCAGTGTCCGGAGCAAGTATGGTGGGTCTGACACACCGGTGTCAATGTGTTCTTTTTTCCATTTCCAGGAGTGTACTTTTCTGACGTGAAGTGTATACGGAGACTGATTTTCAGATACCAGAATCAATATTGCCACTGAACACTGTGTGTGGCTAAATACAGTAGCCTTGCTCACAAGTATTTTGTAATCGCGATGTTATGTAGTCAGTACAGTTTGCATGCATTCGCAACGGAGCAACTATGTCATTCCATCAAGAGTTTCACGCCACTGTGGTTGTTTATCTAATAAACAAGCAAGATCACACGATAACATTGTATGTTTATACACCTTTAGTTCAAAAGTACTGCATTTGTTAATTTGCTTTGGTGGTACGGTATTCATGAAGAATTGTTACTTAGGCAATCATACAGTGTTTGTTTGTTTTTAGAAACAACTAGAAGCATGCAAAAACACAAAGAATACTCAGTTCACGTGAAACAAGTTGTTTAGCATACTCCGAAGAAAGGAGAGCCCCAGTACAGAGCTGCTAGAGACTATGGCGTATGACAATAAACGGAAAGTGTTTGGAGTGGACGGTAAAAACAGGAAGACGCAGCAGGCAATAATTCAACGTCAGGTTTTCCAGAGAAAACAACAAGGAGGGATGACAGAACGATTTGTAGGCAGTCGGCTGCTGATCGAAGATCGACAAATTAGGAGTGGTCTGGAGGAGCATCGCGGACCGAACCTGCATGGTTCTAATGCAAAACATCGTCTTGTAGAAGGTGATTTAAACGGTAGATGACCATCTAGTAAACCACTCATAAAATCAAGTCTAGGAAGGCCAGGATAGAGCTTGAAAAGTACCAACAAACACGGAATGCTGCAGATGGTTCAAAGTTTTGGGAGAATTTTTTTTTTTCCTTCTGATGGTGTGGAGTCCAAGTACCGACCATTGAGCGTGGTGGCGGCAGCGTCCTGGTATGGGGATGATTTCTAGGCGTTGGTCCTTTAGTAAAAAAACCACTAGCGGCCGGCTATTCTTCCATATGTAGACCTACAAATCGCTTCAGAGCCAGAAGAATTGTTACTTAAAATTTGAAGTAAGATAACGTTCTTTAATCAGAATGTAGTTTTGTGCTAAAGGGATTATAAATACATACATTTCAATTACCAATTGCCAGTTTGTTATATTTTTTTAATTGTATCTAATTATTTGTACCAGGTACTTTTCAGCAATGTTACGCTGGGAATGCATCACTAAAATTCGGGCAAAGAAAATACAGAGATTTAAGGAATTACCGAATGTCACGTTCACCAGGTGAATTGCTAGTGTTTACTCTTCTGAATGAGTGAATTACCATATATGTTACAGAGCGTTGTGACATACCGCAGTTTATCAGAATTCTATAACCTTCAACTACTGTCCTCTGAACAGTATCCGAACGAAGTCACGCAACGGCTAGAAACTGCTGTTCATATCCCCGTCCGGCCATAGTCGTCAAAGGTTCTGCAGATATCGGGACGGTTGCTTTGAAAATAACACAGAGAGCTTACAGCCTTCACCCATGGCGCAAACCGTGCTTCTACTCCGACACTAATGACTCGTAAGGGAATGGTGCAAAAAGACATGTCAAAACCTACCCTGAAATTTTTCACACAGGAAAGAGACAACGAAATAAATGCACAGTAAAAATTTTAGCTGGTAAGAGACACTGCAAGTATTTAAAAAATAAAACAGCTGATAATTGCCAGATTGGTAGCACGCCAGGCGGTGGTATTAATGTACACCCCTACTGGCGCTGTAGCAACTGTGCATGCGCAGCTAGATTCACACACAGCCGAGATCGGCGGCACGTTTGTATACAGGAAACACGACACAAAAAAAAAGGTTCAAATGGGTCTGAGCACTATGGTACTTAACATCTTAGGTCATCAGTCCCCTAGAACTTAGAAATACTTAAACCTAACTAACCTAAGGACATCACAAACATCCATGCCCGAGGCAGGATTCGAACCTGCGACCGTAGCAGTCCCGCGGTTCCGGACTGGAGAGGCCTAGAACCGCGCGGGCACCGCGGGCAGCAACACGACACAACCCGATTCTAATTTGTGAAGGAAGTTTCAGATTACCGTTCATTGATAATTTCTCTGACACTATAGTACACAGTTACTGTTCTCTCGAATTAGCCACTTAAGTTCCATCTGTTACAAATTATCAGTTGTTTTTTGCTGTACAGATAAGTACTGAGCCGGCCGAAGTGGCCGTGCGGTTAAAGGCGCTGCAGTCTGGAACCGCAAGAGCACTACGGTCGTAGGTTCGAATCCTGCCTCGGGCATGGATGTTTGTGATGTCCTTAGGTTAGTTAGGTTTAACTAGTTCTAAGTTCTAGGGGACTAATGACCTCAGCAGTTGAGTCCCATAGTGCTCAGAGCCATTTGAACCATTTTTTAGATAAGTACTGACAATGCAGATGAAGCTGCATTAATATTTATTGTGCTTTCGTAAGGCATGCCTGCAAATAGTACCTTTCTCTCTTACAATTTCACAGTAACGTGGAGTTCAATTAACGTTTTCAATTTAGCAATGACGAAATATGGAGAACGTGGTTTACAGCCGAAATCACCTACTTCTCCTTAGGACGTACATATGTGTCAGTTGTTACTTGACTTCGTTGACATTCATTCGAATGATATCGACATTTCATTTGCAATTGTAGATACGTTATAAGAAATAGGGAACAACTGTAACGATTGCATAAATTTCGGCTCGGATGACGTCACGACGTCAGTTGTGCCAGTAACAGTTCTGGAGAGCAGTACCTTACAAACCCCCCCCCCCCCTCCCAAAAAAAAAAAAAAAAAAACTCGTGCTGCAACAGCTTTCAGCGAGGTGTCTTCGTTTCATCGTTTCGTAAAATCTGAGCGTGAACAGTACAAATGGAAGAATGAATTCCATGAATTATGCGCCAAACGGAAACCCGAAACAATCTGAATGAACATTTGTTCGAAAGATTTAACACTGTTCATGAGAGGCAATGCACCGTTGCCGATGGAGATCTACGAGACTGGGCCCTCCGAACTGCATCTCACATGATAATCTCTACTTTACAGGCTTCGTCGACCTGGCCACGCAGGTTCTAGAAATCGAACCGAACAGGAAGTTGTAAAATTACCAAGTAAACTTGTAGAGCCGCAGCTAGTCAGTGACAGACAGTGCTATAGAGAAATCCATAGCTGACGTAAGAATGATATTTGCTGTTATCCCCGAAACTGCTGTTTACAACGCTGATCAGTCAGGTTTCGTGAAAGAACTGCGTGTTTGCCACAGTTTATCATTTCGGGGTGGAAAAAAAGACGCAGTCAATTGCCTAATAAATGAATGCAATGACACATTGATATACGATAATGACAGTGGTAAGTGTGAGTGGATACTGGCTGGAACTACCAGTGCGATTCAATCACTCGGTAAGGAATTTTTTAGGCAGTGGAAAACATTTTTCAGGAAAATAGCAGACAACATAATTTCCAATACCTCTCTCTCATTTCAGGTTTATCAGCGGAATAGTATTCTTAAGCTCCAGTCATTTGTGCCTTTACGTTTTTCTTCGCCACGCTTTAAGAATTTGATCAATTATGCCTGATATCCAGCGCAATATGCAGACCACGGCAGGGACCATTTCTGACCACATATTAGTTCTGTCTAAATAATTCTAGCGGTTACTGCAAAGTGCCTGATTGTATCAATTTCTTCTATGTCCGGTGTGCCTCGTGCAAGAAAAATGTTCATTTTTTGTCATTCAGTAGATAGCTCGCATTTTTGTGACGGCTACAGAGTATAAACAAAGAACTGTCTGACTGATAGTCAAATGTACAACACTGAAACACTATTATAAGGAATGGTCTGCATACCCTGTCAAGAACAGTGCGCTCGCCATGCACAATAATCCTTACTAATAGTAGTTTCGTATTGTGGCTCTAAAAATATAGGGTTGTATCGTATATTCCGAATATTAGCTCCAAAACTAAAAACTAATAACACAGTGTTCATAGGCAATGTTCGCTACCTCGTGTTCTCTTCCATTCCCTCTGCTACAAATGGTTCTACCCATATACAGGCGAATTGTAGTGAATTTTCTGCAAATGTTCATTCGCACGAGTTCGTTTCCATTCGCTCCATTGTTAGCCAGGCTATAAGTGCTTAAAGTTGGCGTCTGTGAACTCGGGGTAATTGCGCTATACGGCAATACGTGAGTGATTCCCCGCGTCGCGCGCTGGGCTGGCACACCGTTGTTATAAGCTGTTCTTCGCGAGGCAGCAAGATATAACAATGTTTCTTACAAAATACTGGCAGTGCCTCTTAGCAGCTAACATTTTGGCAGCGCATATCTTCTGTTGTCCTCTTCCTGTGTAAAAAATTTCAGTGTAGGTTTCGGCACGTGTTATTGGGCCATTCCTTTCTAAGACATCGATGTGTCATTAAGCTAAAACATTTCTTCGCTTCTTTTTCGAATTACATGCAATGGGTGTACTGTTCCACATGTGTATGGATCTCCCCCTTCACTGTGCTCTTCGATGAGATAATGACAGGTGGCAGAAAAAACTGGAGATGATGAGATGAAAGCAGTGGTGTTCGTGGATGACTTGATCATCTGGGGAAACACGGAGGAAGACATTCGGCAGCACTAGTATGGTTGGGAAGAAACTGTGAGAGAACATGAAATGAAATTTTATCTAAGGAAATGTGTGATTCTGGTTACAACTAGGAAGATAGATAGATAAACTTGAAGAATAAGGATTGAAGATGAACAGGTGAAGAAGTTTTATAGGGTCGAGTGCTTGTGAAATGTGAAATAGGATAATGGAAGAAATGAGAAAGAGACCAGTGAGTGGTGCAGACAGGCATAAACATTCTTGCGGAGTGTTAGGATCCCAGATAGGTAAAAGACGTCCCACAAAAGGCGAGGAAGAAGTTACTACATTCCAATACTGACTTGCGTATCTGAATCGTGGGTAATGAAGAAAAGAGATGTAAGCAGATTACAGACATGTAAAATGAAGTTCCTCAGAAGTAGGATGGGAGAAACAAGGACAGATAAGATGAGGAATGAGAGGGTTAAGGGAAACAGTGAAAGAGGAATCCTTGCAGGACAGGTTAGAAACATTATGGCCAAGATGAAGAATGAGAATCGGAAACAAGACGATTCCCAAGAAGGTGCTCGAATTAAAGCTGCAAAGGAAGCAACCAAGGGGAAGACCAAATTTTTCTGATGAACAAGAGCTCATAATATAATAGCGTATGCTTCCACGGCCAGAGTCAGTCGACATAAAAGTTTTCTGGGTTTGGTACCGCGTCATAATGTAAAATCTACTGCTGCTATAGAAAAGCCAACTTTGACTTTTCTATAGAAGCAGTTGTTTTTACATTATGACGCGGTACCAAACCCAGAAAACTTTTATATCAAGCGCTCATAACTTTTAAAGTATGCATTTTAGAGCACATGTTTACTGGACATGTTTTTCTTGTATTGGTCCATGCTACCACTGTCCCAAATATGGAAAGCAAAGAACTTGCAGTAGAAGAGATTTGTTTCACAGTATCGAAGATCAAGGGTATTGAAGATCATGAATTGATCGTAGCTGTTAATAAATAAATAAATATATATATATATATATATATATATATATATATATATATATATATGTGTGTGTGTGTGTGTGTGTGTGTGTGTGTGTGTGTGTGTGTGTGTGTGTGTCTATGTATATGTGTGTAATTTATTATAAAAAATAAACACATTAATACATTCTCGCGCACACACACACACACACACACACACACACACACACACACATATATATATATATATATATATATATATATATATATATATATATAGAGAGAGAGAGAGAGAGAGAGAGAGAGAGAGAGAGAGAAAGAGAAGTGGAGGGGGGAGTGGAATTCTCAGAACAATTTATTGTATCGGGAAGTTAATGTAACTAATATTATTATTTTGTTTCGATATGAAAATCTCAAGAAAATTCTGTTCGTTTACTTTAAAACCGTGTTCATTTGCAGCCACTGTCACCAATGGCCGCTGTTTCTTGTTCATGAACCACCACGCAGCAATCTTTTAACATTTAAAAGAAGTTTGCCCGTAGCAGCGGCTGAGTTTGCGTCGAGTGGAGCTTCTCGATGATGTGCCCGTCTCGAACGAAATAACGACACCGTGTTATTCTCTATACAAATATTTTCTCTCCTCGTCAAGTAGAACGCAGCACACAGTCTCCAATAGATACCAAATTGTATTACAGCCATCAAACGGGAAATTTTGTGTTTCATTTGAGTGTCGTCGGCGGCCACGGCGCAGCCGAAGTTTCCTTTGATGAAGACCGGCCGGCTGGCTCAGTGTAAATAAAAGCCCACCGCCGCGCCGCCGCCAACTGCTGCCGCCGCCGCCCCCGGCGCTGGTGCCTCCCCCACCGCCCACCTCCCACGCAATCCCCAGAGGCCTCACATTTCGCGCTCGTTGCCTGTGTTTACTCCGCGGGCCTTGGGAGGGGCGGCTACCAAAGCAGCGGGCCGGAGCAAGATGGCTCCACCGGGACCTCTCTTTTCACGCTTATTCAAAGGCGCCTTTTCTGCCGATCTCTTTCATTGCACGACACTGCGTGTAGCGCAGAGGTTTCCTGGTTCTTGTGAGGATTTCAATGAGCGACTGTAACTTATTACGGATGTACAGCGGGTATCTAAAAACTTCAGTGAATGTTACCACTTCAGTAAGCTGGCAGGACTTGTCCATAACGCCCTACATTATGTATCTACTTCTTCAATTTATCTTACTTGTCAGCTTCTTGCTTCAGTAGCTTGTACGTATTGTTTCTCTTTAACTTAACAATGAATCAAACATTTCCAAAAGGGGCGCATCCAGTTAGATTATTTCTCACAATTTGTTTTCGAAATAATCATGGCATTTCTTCAACTGACTGCATTATTTTTATATTCATTAGTATACCAGTAATATCTTAGACCACTCTGCAACGTAATATCGTAAATCTCACAAGCATAACCTGTAGTATTGCTGGGTATAAAGTAAAGCAAAAACTTGAGGTTCAAATTGCCATATACCGTTGGAAACTGAACCAGTTACTGTATCGTCATTTCATCTCACTCCTGGCTAATTTACAAGCAGCCGAGTTAGGATAGGTTAAGTAAAATTTGAAATGAGATGCGTACTTCGTAAAAAGTGATGCAGATGTGCGGTATTACAGTTCCATGGGACATGAGTCCGTTTATATTGGGGGTTTAATTTGCGAATTATTATTAAAATTTCAGTTGCATTCCTACCATTTATTCTTCTTTTTATCCAATGTTTGTTGGTTGCTTGGATGACTGGTGGAAAAGACCAAACAGCGAGGTCAACGGCACCATCGCATTGGGGAAGGATAGGGATAGAAGTCGGTCGCACCGTTCCAAAGGAACCATCCCACCCTTTGCCTGAAACGATTTAGGGAATTCACAGGAAACCTAAGTCAGGATGGCCGCACGCGGGTTTGAACCGTCATCCTCCCGAATGCGAGTCCAGTGTGCTAGTCACTGCGCCATTCCGCTTGGCGTTCAATACTGGGTATTCATTTCTGCACCTAGACTCTCAGTGTATGATATCTTCCGTTAACACAAACATTAGTTTTAAAGAAAAGTGCTGAGTTCTGTAAAAGAACACATAGTACAAGGAAAAGAAAACAAAGAAAAATACGTCAGAGTCCTGTGAAATGTCACAATCAGAAGAAATGCTACTAAATACGGACCAAAAAGGAGTATCCAAGAGCAGGAATCGTGCCACTGTTCCTAGCGCTGCGGGCAATAAACCCAGTCTTCTGTCTGGCATTTACTGTACTTTTCATTAAACCTGAACAGTATACAGCGTACAGATTTGCTGTCTTTTTGTCTCTTGGAGCGGAATAAAACAGTTTCAGCTTTGGTTTCTTTCTTTCCTGTCCTCTTGCGATTCTAGTTTCTGTTTGAATAGAGTTTCGTCACTGTACGCTTCGTCATACTTTTGGCTATATTTGTTTTTCTTGGAAAAGATATATTTCCTTTGGAGTAACAAAAGTGGTTGTCACTGATTGTGGATTCCTTGTAGATGACTGTGAACTTTGTCTCTGAGGAGACAGTGCGTCAACAGCGAATTACGCAATTCACAGTTCAAGCCCAATTGCAACGCGTGAACTTTCTCTGTGCTACGTGGCTCTGTGCTCTGCCTGTATATGGTAACGCTTGTACGATCGCTGATGTGTTAATATGTTACAGCTATAGCAATAAATCATACTACATGACGGTATAAACTTTCTAAAATCATTATAATCCGTGCTACTGCTCGGAATTTTAAGACTAAACTTTATATGAAGATAACGTAAAACCATTTTATCCTAATTATTCAGCAGTAGTCACTATTGCAACAACCAAACCACGCAACAAAGGATCAGATTCAGAAGTTGTCCCTTTGATAGTAGAGCAGTCCAATGCTTAGTTATTCAACCTGAGCTATAAAGGATGCGCATTCTTACCCGACCCACAGGCTTACCTCACTTTACATTGTTGCCAATGCCGCTCAACTCAGTGGATGTTTTAATTTGCAGAACATTGTCTGAAATTTAATTTCTCGTGGGTAAAAACTTTTGACCAGTCAGTTGCACACAAACACAACTTCCCAGTTATCTCCAAACCAATTTACATAGTTAGTTAGTTAGTTAGTTACCCATTCCATAGATCAAATTCTCGATAAACATTATGACGTGGATTTCTGTAAATAGAACAGATGTAGAACACTTACATTGAACTGAAGAAATTAAAAATACTCTTTGTGTGGCTGCAGGTTGGCAACTTCCAGGATTTTTTCTTTAAGGTTTTACTTGATATCTCTGCTCAAGACTTCGTCTTTGTTACAGGATGAGAGGTTGAAGAGGGACACCTTTAATGCACATTTGGAAACATTTCTGGCTCACAGCCGTGTGCTCTTATAGGACATGCAGCAGTTGGCCACTGTGCAGCGTTGGCAACACTGTTATACCCCACGACCACACAGTTGCTGTGTGGTGTCCCTAACAGGCCTGTCATCTGCTCGTGATAAAAGTGGTGCCATTCAGGGACCGAACACAGGGCCCACAACAAGTAATAGACGTCACCCGTTCATAGCATTCACTAACAGGTCAGTGGCTAGTTGTGTCCAATTCGACCCTCGATCCCATTGCTGCAAGGTCCCGGACCATATGGCAAGCGCTCCCATTGAATAATGGTAACTTATGCACAAGAAAACGGTGATTGAGCGACGATGCTTCTCCAGATCTCATGACGATTGCCCGTTCAACAGTAGACGCTGACATGAGTCCTTGGCGAGTTGGGTGGAAAGTATTTACACGCCTCCAGACCGGTGTGTATTTATGCAGATGTCCCAACACTGAAGTAGTGTATTGGCTTTGTATAACACCACTGACAGATGAACGGTTGTCATACTAACGTACTGGGGCCTGTTGCTTGGCGTAATGTTGAAGCAGTGGTTTTGAGCCATTTGAGTATGAAATAAAATCAGTGTGGAGAGTTCAAACAACACAAATAATATAAAAACTAATATCATATAAATTCAATGAAAAACTTCAAATGATTTATCCCCTAACTGACTTTTGCAAGGAAAGAATTTAAAAGTAAAGAAGAAGCTACAGCAGTCATCACGTAGTGACTTACAAACAGTGCTACAGCAAATATTACGCAGCTTCTGCCCAAAACTTACAAAATGAAGTCTCACAAGTATTATTCGTCAAGCGCTGTACCCACTGACAGTATTCATTTGAGAACTATTATGGTGTATAAACGAATGTTCACAGAGATCTATTGCTGTCCGTTACTGCTATACCCTTAACTCATGATGTATAGTCTCCCATACCGAGCGAGAATTTTCGAACTCGCACTCCAAGGAAATTGTCGGTGGAGTGCTCCTATAGTTCACCTACCCTGCCTAAATGGTCAACTCTATAATTTATTAATGTCAGTTGAATTATCGACTTCTTTGTTTCTGACACGCGTTGGGGTCTCCTAGACCGCCATTCGTGAACTATATCCGTGTTTCCTTAGTATATCACAAAATGTGTTCTCAGCAACACGTCAGTTTTACCGATTCTAAGTTTGACGAAGCCAGAAGTGTATGAATAAAGGAACATGTTAGTGAGATAGACCAAGAAATGGAGAAAGAAAATGATTTTGCAATAGCCAGTGATCACAATTCGGCTGATGAACAAGAGTATCATTCGGAGGGAGAATTTCAGGACAGCAGTGTTGCGCACCTTCATGTTTCTTCAATAAAATACTAAAAGTGTAAGCTAAGATCACTTATGTCGTGAGTGGTGACAAAGGAAACATAGATCCCAGCTATGAATGTAAGTTTTGCTGACTTTGTATCTGTCCTGTCGAGTGTAATTTTTATTTGCAACACTGGAATTTAGTTTTTTGTGTAACTGTACCTGCTATGGAGATACTATAAATTTTCTGAAAGTAAAATTCCGTTCTGTATCAGTTTGTTTATGTATACTACTTAAAACATTGACAAAAATATGTGATGTTGTGTAATAAAAAGTAAAACATTGGAGGCTATGTTTAGTGCAATAAAATCAGTGTGGAGAGTTCGAACAACACAAACAATATAAAAATTAATATCATATAAATTCAATGAAAAACTTCAAATGATTTATCCTGTAACAGATTTTGGCAAGGAAAGAATTTAAATGTAAAGAAGAAGCTACAGCAGTGACATTTGCCAACTATCATAAGCACGCCCATTTCAGCAATTAGAACTAGACAATTTAATTTAGAATAGTTTAACTAATTAACGTAACTTTCAAAGACTAGCGCCGTATCGCTTAAAACAGGAAAATAAAATCAAATAGCTCTGAGCACTATGGGACTTAACATTTGAGGTCATCAGTCCCCTAGAACGTATAACTACTTAAACCTAACTAACCTAAGGATATCACACACATCCATGCCCGAGGCAGGATTCGAACCTGAGACAGTACCAGTCACGCGGTTCCGGATTGAAGCGCCTAGAATCGCTCGTTCACCATGGCTGGCTACAGGAAAACAATTTCATAAGAGACTTGCATTGACATATCACTGGTAATTATATCCTGAAGTTGGTGAGAATACTTCTGAAAGGTTTACCAAAGGAATGAACTGATACATATCTAAATATTATATTAAACACTCATGAGTAGCAGACCAAATAACCAGAGGTGGTCCCCACAGAAGTTAATTTACGTTATCTTAGTAACAATTTGTATCTCTAAAATTGTATGTCTGAATATATTCCGAATATTGTTTAATTCTGTAACTTTTCTAGACTTAGGTGTTAGAGCAATTGATGATATATAAATGTTGAAGTCGTAACTATCATTACGCTAAAGATCATATAATAATGCAAGAAAAGATATTTCAGTTATTTAGCCTAATACTGCTATGTACTACTTTACATGTCCATACAATTGTATGCTGAGTGAATTCTTCACTGAAGAAAAATACAGACGCTCAACAGTCTGAATAATTTTAATGATTTAATTTAATATCAATGGCTGTATGATTTACAGTTTAATAGTGATTGAAAACATATTCAGCCATCACTAAACAGTCTTATGGTCAAGCGTATGCTTTATTAATAGAAAGCTGGCTTATGCAGTCTCTCCACTATATAATGGTAGTGATTTTTACTAGTTTTCGTAGTGAATAATCTTAAGTAAATAAGATTCATATAATCGAATAATGTTTCTGGAAATTTACATCCTTTGAGAGATTTGACAGAGATCGTCTCTCCATGATTTGTTATCAGTTTTATAAAATTAAAAATTCATAGACTGCAGTTCCTGCACAGTTCAGGGAGGTACGAGTAGCGACCCTGCCATGATATGTTTAAATATAAACATATCTTGAACTTGAAACACTGACAATTGATAGAAAAAAAGTAGCTAACTTCATTCATTATAAATAAGAGAGTATCACCAAAAGCTGAAAAAAACAAGATGGCGGCCACTGAGTGACGCGCGTTTCTTTGGCTCGCGAGTTTTTCCGCTCATTGAAGGTGTTACAGAGAAGTGCGGCAGTCCACAACGTGTGCATCCGACTAAACAAGTGTTACTTGCCGTGGTGTGTTGTTCTCCGTTGATTACCACAAGTGATAAGTGATAAGTGAGTGAAAAATGGGAAGAGCACGAGTAAGCGGCAGCAGGCGAGGCTACAGGGGCGCAGGCAGCGCGGGCGCCCGGTCTCCGGCGGCAGGTGAGGCCTCGCTTCCCGACATCGGGGAGCTCGTCCGGTCCCAGGTGAGTGCGGCGCTGCACAGTAAAGACACGCTAGACGTAATCGTGCAGTCCATCACGGACTCTGTGACGGCCGCGGTCATGGACAAACTGCAAGAGTCTGTCGGGCGCAACAGCACCGAAATCCAGTCTCTTAAGAAGTCGCTGGCCGCACAAGAGAAAAAAGCCGCCGACCTAGAAGCTAAACTGTCTGCGGCCACCGATGAAATTGAGCAGTATCAGCGAAGGAACAGCTTGCGCTTGTTCGGGGTAGCTGAAAACGATCGTGAAAACACCGACGACCTGGCCATTAGCCTCGTGCGTGAGAAACTTGGCGTGCAGATCGGCGTGGCCGATATTGACAGAAGCCACCGTGTTGGGCGCAGGATACCAGGTGCGATGAAACCCAGGCCCATAATAATTAAATTTGTATCATACCGGAAAAGAGCTGAAGTGTTTGCCCAGAAAATAAAACTCGCCAAGAGTGGGGTTACCCTGAGGGAAGATCTAACGCGCGAAAGACTAAAAGTTTTGAACACTGCGATCACACAGTTCGGCCTTCAAAATGTATGGACCCAGGATGGCAGGATCGTAGTCAAGACGGAAGGAGGGAGGAAAACGGTGACGAACATGTCCGAACTGAAAGACTGAACGAAATCTCGCGAGACACAAAGTCTCATATTGTACTCTGTCTAATATAAGTTAATTTTTATTCTTTCTTTTCATTTTTTTACGTAAATATTGCTTCGTTATTTCTATAAGTACCATAAGTACTCTATTTAAAATCAGTCAATTGTTTCACACAAATATTGCTTCTTCATTTGTCTATCATAAGTGCTCATGTATATTCATATTGTCGGTCAAACGGGAATTAACATTCTCCATTAACAGGAATCTCCTTAAAACCGCCTTTCTATATCTGTTATTTTCATCCTCGTCACTACCACTACTACTACTATTATCTTTTTGGTAACCACTACTGCCACTTTCCATCTTTCTTTTCGCTCCCTTCTCCGATACCTCCAGCTTGTCTTTCACCTTTAGCCCACAGACGCTTGAGTCAGTCACGACCTTGGACACACCTGTAAATATGTCTTCCCCCGCGAAATCCAGCTTTTGTCCCTCTTCCGGCCAGCAGGTAGACGGAGCGCGCTCGGTCCTACAGGCGGCCACAATGGGACGGACCGGTTCCGGCGGCGGGCTCTTTCTGGCCCACGCGAACGCCCAGTCGCTAACGGCTCACTTCGACGAGTTCTGTGACCTGTTCTGCCAATCGCTGTTCCATGTTATCCTCGTCTCTGAAACTTGGTTGAAACCAAACATTTCTTCCGACGCTATCCGAATCACTGGTTACTCTCTCCTAAGGGCAGATCGTGAAACACGACGCGGGGGTGGTGTGGGTGCCTATGTTCGCTCTGATATGAGACCTACTATACTATGCACATCGGATGCAAAAGGCGAAGGAGAAGCAGAGTTCTTGTTTTTCGAAATAAATACATCAAATCAGAAACTGCTAATTGGAGTAATCTATAAACCTCCAAACGTCGGTGCTATGTCCTCCTTTCAGTCTGCCCTGTCCTCGCTCGTGACACTGTATGAACACATAATCATTATGGGCGACACAAACATCGACTTACAGTTAAAATCTCCCTCTGCAGAAAAACTAAGGAGACTGTTCCACTCCAATGATATGAGTTTAACACCGCTGGACCCAACTCATCACACGCCACACAGCCATACACTCATAGATATAATAGCAACAAAGCGACCAGATAAAATAATTCGCGCCAATCAGACATCCGGTCCAGGACTCTCTGCTCACGACGTGATATTCTTAAATTACTCAGTACATACTACCAAAGAAAAATCTCACCTGGTAACCTACAGAAACCTAAAAAATGTTAACCATGACGCTCTTCAAAAGGATTGCTCAGACATCCCTTGGCATGATATAAGCAATGAACCGACTTTAGACGGAAAAATTCGGGAATTATGTCGCAAAATTATTGCACTGTATGATAAACATGCTCCTCAACGCACTGTCAAGGTAAAGAGAGCTCCCGCTCCGTGGCTCAACACTGCATTACACCAGTTAATGAATAAACGTGATGCTGCACATAGGGCCTTCAAGCGTAACCCAACTTCCGAGGCGTACGAAGCTTATAGGAAACTCCGAAATAGAACCAAGCAAAGCGTGAGGAATGCCAAAATCAGACATGCCCGCTCTGTCGTATGCGGCATATCAAAACCTGCTGCACTGTGGAAAAAGCTGCGCAGTTTCGGTATAGGGAAGCGAAGATCTGACACTGTTAATCAAGCGTCTGCAGAAGAATTAAACGATTTCTTCTCAACAGCTGTAAACTGCCACGCAGCGACAAATTACCAGCCCCAAAATATCAATCTCTCGAGAGACATGTTTTCCCTAAAACATGTCACTACCGGCACAGTACACAAGGCAATTATGAGAATCTCTTCAGAGGCAGTAGGAAATGATGGAGTGAGCATTGGCATGATTAAGAACGTCGTAAACACTATTACTCCAGTTATCACAGACATCTTCAACCTGTCTCTTGTCAGTAGTACATATCCTACTGAGTGGAAACAAAGTTTAATTCAACCTATACCCAAGACTGACAACCCTAAGTCGCCAGGTGACTACAGGCCGATCAGCATACTACCTGCAATATCTAAAGCCCTAGAATACATCGTCCATGAACAGCTGACGGATTACCTCAAAACTCATAACATCCACGACAAATATCAGTCAGGCTTTCGAAAGCACCATAGTACAGCAACTGCATTAATCAAAGTAACTGATGACATTAAACATGCTATGGACAGACGTGAAGCTACCATCCTAACACTGCTTGACTTTAGCAAGGCTTTTGATACAGTTGACTTTGATATATTACTAATTAAAATGAAGCAGCTGAATTTCTCAAACAGCGCAATACACTGGTTCGACAGCTACCTCAAAAACAGAAGTCAACAAGTCATTTGTGGGTCGGAAAAGTCATCATGGAAAAACGTGCGCTCTGGAGTTCCCCAAGGCTCCGTCCTTGGTCCATTACTCTTCTCACTGTACATTAATGATATTTCTCCAGTGATTCACTCCTGCAACTACCATCTATATGCCGACGATATCCAACTGTACATAAGTGCAAGCCCCAAGAACATTGCTGACGTAGTAGCGAGTATGAACGCAGATCTTTGCTCTGTTTCTCGATGGGCACAGAACCTAGGTCTGAAACTAAACCCCAAGAAATCCCAGGTCATACTTATATCTCATCCAAAGTTAATCAGTCGGTACTTTCGCGAAACAGTCCCTCAAATACTCCTCAATGGTACCCAACTACCATACCAAAAAACAGTAAAAGACCTTGGAATAATCTTGGATGAACACCTAAACTGGGAAGAACAAACAGTCACAGCTTGCCGGAAATCGCTCTCCTCCCTACATGCAATTCAAAAATTTAGAAAAATATTTCCAACCCATGTTAAACAAAAATTAGTCCAAACACTAGTCTTGCCTAATCTTTACTACTGTGATGTACTTCAACACGGCACAAATAGTGAAAATTCGAGATGCCTAGAGCTAGTGATGAATGCTTGCGTTAGATACGTATGCAATATACGGTTGTATGATCATATCAGTCCTTCATACTCCCAGCTAGGTTGGATACGCCCACATAAGGCACGCGATCTCCACACGATGTGCTTACTTCATCGATTTCTTAGCCACTGGTGCCCCCAATACTTATCTTCTCACATTAAACACCTATCATCATTCCACAACCGCAATACCAGATCGGATACGTCTAGCATCTTGGCTGTACCTTTACATAACACAAAATCTTTCTCCATGTAATTTTCCATCTCAGCCATATGACTATGGAACGCGCTCCCCTGTGATCTGCGTCTTATTCAGAACCACTTAACATTCAAGAGGGATCTCAAGACTTACACATTAGGGACGGTATAACCACCATTGTTGTGCCCCTCTCATCTTTTTCTTTCTCCTCTCCATCATAGCTTCGAATTTTACCATTCTATTTCTCTTCCTCTAACCTATCTACCTCTTCTATATCTCTTTCACCCCATTCTATCGTCTTATGTCTCTGCTTGATGAGAATAACTCACAAGCTGCGAGAATATAACGAGAAAATTCCCAACTAGCAATAGGACTGACATTCATAAAAGAAAAATATGTTTACTTTCATATACATAGTCATTACTATTATTATTATTATTCTTGATTGTTATAATTATTTTTTGAGTGTTATAATTATCATTGTACTACTTTTATAATCTCTATTTTTTTCTTTAACATTAATACTGTATGACATTTTATATGCCCTTAATGTTCTGTAGAAACTGAAATTTGTTGAATCTGAGTATGCCTGGTTAGGTGTAAGAGAGGGCCTGAAGGCCCTAATCTTGCCAGGTAAAATAAATGCATAAATAAATAAATAAATATGGATTAATGAATAGAAGTTCAACTTTAAAGTTTAGTTAGTATTAATTTAATTGTCTAGCTCTGGAGGTTATGCTTAATCTTAAGGTTTGTCAAGGCAGTGGCTGGCCATAATTCTGAGACAAGCAGAGCTACGAGAGGCAAGCAGCAAGTACCAACATCTGGGGTATTGGCTTCAGCTTCATCTTCAGCATTGCCTTAAGCATATCACTGAGCACACCAAGAAAAAGAGGGAGGCAATGTAAGTAAAGTATTAAGTAACAAAGGACTATTGTATTCTTGTGTCCATTTGATTTGGTTTCCCTCAGTGTGTGTTGTGTATTAGGGTATATGAAATAATTATTCAGACAAAAGTGTTATAAGGGAGATAAAAGTAGAGAGAAGTTCTTAAAATGATAGAAGGTAGCAAAGTGTTAGTAGGTAAAGTATTACAGGATCAAAAGAATATAAAAGAGGGGCTGAAAGAATTAAATAAGGAAATGAGAGTTGTTCAGGATGAAGCAAAGAAGTATACAGAAGATTTAAAGAAAGCTTTAGACAAAGACATTAAGGAGATTAAAGAAGAATTAAGGGAATTAGAGTGTTTAGAACAGACTTACTACTAGACCTGTGGTCTAGGGTTAGTGTCTTTTATTTATAATCAAAATGACTTTGGTCTCGGGTTCAAAATCCGCTCCACCTTAAATTTTGATTAATAACCAGCATTGGTGGCCAAAGACTTCCAGCATAAGAAGTCATCCTCACGTTCCCAACAGCCTTGTCAAAGAGGGCTAAAGAGCAGACAGAGGTTCAGGGCACTCTGTTGTCCTAAGGGTGGGAAACTGCCCCTAAGTTGGGAAGAATCAGCAATGATCAATGGCATGAGGACACAGAAGGCAGTGAAAACTACTGCATTGAAGACATGTAGGTAGTAGAACAGAGTATGTAAGGCCCGACACTCCCCTGTTGCCAAATTTATTCAAAATAGCGGCGATCCAAGATGGCGACCATTAGTCTTGGCAATTGCACTTGACGACATCCAAGATGGAGACCATGATGTAAGATGATGACATGTGTATCATTATCCAAGATGGCGCAAAGTGCTACACCCCCAACCACGCCCCCTTTACGGGAATTATGGCAAGTCTCTGCCCCTCCATTCCGAATTTTTTGCATGATGGCAGGACATTCTCTTGGAAATTGGGTGATAATTTCGAATTTTCGAGTGAATTTTGCTCTAAGAGCATACTACTGCAGCTGGGGAGACTTAGTATGGTGTTGCTCCCAGTAGATACTGCTCATGATGTCAGTTCGAATATAATTGGTTTGAATTTCTATTAATTTGTTTACATTTCTATAAATTTGGTTTAATTTTTTTTTAATTTGATGCAATTTATTTAAATTTATAATCCACCTACAGCAGGAGCGGCTTAGTGTTGTGTTACCACCAGAAGAGGCAGAGGTATCAGTGTTTTTTGAGCCGTCGGTGAGGAAGGAGCATGAGGAAATGTTCGTTCCAGACAGGGGGAGTTTTAATAGGTGTATTACATGCACTCATCCAGCCAAGGAGTGCATCCACAGCTCACTGCATGAAGAATGGAAGGGAGCATTAATGTCTGATCATATGAAGTGGAAGAATACGGTACTGCAAATAAATGCTTTGCATTAAAGATGCATTTCACAATGCATGGAAACACCAGCCCCAACTGGAATTATCTGTCATTTCTAAAACCTACGTATAAGCACCCACCACACAAGAGACAACTGCTTCTAAAGCACCAGACCACAGAACTGAGCTAGTTGGCACGTTCACCACCAGAGGCCGCAGCAATAGGTCACGTGATCGTGCAGTTCAGTCCATAGGAGCACAGCATAGTGATGACAGCATGCGCCTCTCTCAGCTGTGTATGAGCCCCAGCATCGTCACCCCACTAGCGGTCTGGAGGGGAAAATTGGTGGGGAAAGGAATCAGTCTGTTTGGGCTCCTGGAGAGAGGAAAGAGTGTATTTTATTTATTTTTGAAACATTCTATTTAGGGACAGATTTCATCTAGTTTATCTAGTATGCTGATACAAAACGCTGACCCTGACATGCTTGGGGTCACAATATAGAGTTTACAGCCCTGGAAACTACCCGTAAATAATGCAGTACACTGATGTGCAGAGGCGCAGACAACTCGTGAATCACCGAATTAATCCATTACACAGCAAATTACTCATAGATAACCAAAACCAGATAACACTCTCTGCAACTCATGTAGAGACAGGCCTAGCTTAGTTACTGTGACAGGGCTGTGTTTCGACCATTACATGGAAATGGGAACTGGGAGAAAGACAGGAAGTTTGCTAGTACAATGTGGTGAGTCCCCAGATTACATACAAGTACCAGAGATTCGAGTCCCTTAGCGCCCATTCTCGTCTATCACCCCTAAATGCTATCTTCGTTATTCTGTACCAGCCAACAAATAAAAACTATAAAAGCTCCACAAACTTCATCAGCTAAGAACTCGATAAGACTTCTACCACGTCTCTCTCCTCCCATATATTGAAAACCAATACCACATGCATGCCGGCAGAGAGCACATGTGATGATCCTATTAAATATGCAGTTGTTGATCCATTCCACAGACCAGTGTAAAGTCGCATCGCCTGTGCTGTAGGAGGATGACTGTATCCCACAAACTATACAATAAGTCGCAAGAGAAGTTCCCTGTGACTCTGTGACATTGTTTGAAACATTGATTTATCTGCTGTAGCACACTTTGTACACTGCTATACATTTTTGTTCTTTTTCCCGCCACGACAACGAGGTCTGTGTCAGGTTCTAAACTGACATTACCACGTTCTGATCCATTGCTTCTCGCAGAAGACTAGATGTCTGCTCTTACCATAACACACCACACACACACCCTGGATGATTTTAAATAAAAGGAACTTACAATGTAAGGAAACTGGAAGAGTTTCGCAGCATTGTGGAGAGTCTCCAACCTGTTTTTCAAATGTGATTCACGACCTCAATACTTAAACTCATCTGCCACAGTGACGGTATAGTTGATGGCTGTGCATTCCATTTCGACTGATTACTCATATTGCAATCATGTACAAGATCACTGTTTCGATGCCAGCCATCCCCAGAAGCTTTTCTCTAGACATAAGAAACACCTTCGCTGACTTTTTAATTTGTAAGGATGATTTGGAATCTGTATATTACCGGCATTGGTATTAGCGAGTGGAAATAACAGTTTCGTCAATTTTTTTACTAGTGTTCACGTACAGATCCACGCAGACGGGATAAGCTTCTCAGTCGAACATAAAAAACCATACGATTTTCCTCATAAAACTAAATGAAAATCGACTTTGTTTATTTTCAGAGAAATTGGACATTTTTTGCAGTCGCAAATGTTCTTTTTTCCTCCATTTAATGCTTTATTATAGGCGTCGAGTTGATGTTAAATAGTCCAGCGCAGAACGGCAGGTGAGTTGTCTACGAGGCTGTGGTTCTGCCCTGGCCCCTGCTGTAGCATCCTGTGTGACATTAAACAAAAATGTTTTCCAGCCCAGAACGGGAGGCTTGTTGGAGGAGTTGAAGACTTGTCTAGTCCGTAACAGCTCGTCGACGCAGCAGCGCTTCCTAACTACTAGGGGCAGCCGTGCCACAATACTTCAGACGACAGAGATACAATTGGGAAGTCCGTACTTTTGTCTCCTATTGCTTAGTTAAATATACCTGCTCTGTGTTGGATAAGGACCACCACATCAAGGAAGATGGCGGCCAACACATGTCGTTCGGCTGCTGGGGATGTAGCTCCCTCGGTCCTTCCTTCCTGTACTTGGATTTTCGGCGGACTGTCATTGAACATTGAGGAGAACGCAAGTTCTACTACCGCCTACTTTTTAGTCTTTTAGGACGACGATTTTCCTCACTACATATGATGCACTATGACCTACTGAGTATGAGTGCTGATTTTTCACGGCTATCTTGAAGTGTAATTAGAGGCGTCACGAATTCTTTTCCCATCAGCTGTAGTAGCGTGAAATGGCTTCGATTACTTTAGTTGTAGGGCAGTTTTTAGTAGGCGTCTGTAGTGAACTCCGATGTCAAACAATGATACATGCTGTATCCTTGCAGATAATAATCTTTTTTTAAGTTTCTCTCTATCCAACACCAGCATCTAGTCAGTTGAATGTGTTTCCCACCAAAAAGAATACAGATAGTACCTTACACCCAACCTTCCCCCCCCCCACCCACCCCTAGCTTCTAGCTGTAGTACAGTAGTGTTTCTGTTGCTGGTTTCGAGTTGTATTGCGAAATTTTTTCCCAGCAGTGTATCGGTAGTTGTGTAACACCGTTAGTTTTTGCAGTGTTTGCGCTTTTTTGCCCTCCTTGTGCAGCGCTATGCATATGGTTCTGTAATTAGTCTTTATCTTTGTGATTAATTACGTAATTAACATCGATATTTGGGTCAGTTTCGAGTGGAATTGGGAAATTCTTCCCATCAATATGTGACCAGTTGTATGGTATATTCATTTTTTAAGCTGTATTGCGATCTTAAGCAATATTTGTGTAGCTGTGTAATTAGGCCCGATCTTTGTAATTAATTACCTAATTAGCATAGATATTTGGATCAGTTTCGAGTGGAATTGCGAAATTCTTCCCATTAGGATATGACCAGTTGTATGGTATCTTTAGTTTGTGAGTTGTATTGCGATTTTAAGCCGTCCTTGTGGAGCGCTATGCATATAGTTCTGTAATTAGGACCGATATTTGTTATTAATTACGAAGTTTGGATCGATATTTGAATCAGTTTCGTAGCCAAAATAAATAAAGTTCACTAAACTAGCCTTCTTGTCACGCATCTGGACAGATTGCATATGTTAGAGTGCACTTAGGGTTTTCACCCAGTAGAATCAGGGTTTGAGTCAATGATAGACTGCATTTTTACGTGCACTGTGCGTTTGTGTATTGCATTATTTTCGGGTGTTTAAGCATTGTGTGTGCGTTTTTATAACGTTAAACTTGCATTGTTTCGGTGATCTAGGATTTCTTTGCATGTCTGTATGATGTATAATGGATTATTTCGGTAATTTACGAGTTGTTTCTGTCTGTGCACATCAGTGGACTGCATTATTTATTAGTAGTTTCCAGATCTGCAAACTGTATATTGTGACCTCAGGTTCGTCGATGTGAGTGTTTTGTATCAGCATAATAAACAAACTGTTTCAAATGCATCCCTAAATAAATTGTTCCAAAAATAAGTAAAGTACACTCCTTTCTCTCTACGGCAGCCCAGACAGGATGATACCTTTTCCCACCGATTTTCCCCTCCAGACTGCCGGAGGGGTGAGGAAGCTGGGGCACACGTGCAGCTGAGAAAAGCGCATGCTGTCATCATTGTGCTGTGCTCCTCTGGACTGAAGTGCACGATCACGTGACCTATCGCCGCGACCTCTGGTGGTGAACTAGCCAACTAGGTCAGTTCTTCGGTCTGGTGGATCGGAAGCAGCTGTCTCTTGTGTCGTAGGAGCTTATATGTAGGTTTTAGAAATGACAGACAATTCCAGCAGAGACATGTTTCCATGCGTTGTGTAATGTATCTTTAATGCAAAGCATTTATTTGCAGGAGCGTATTCTTCTTCTTCATATGATCAAACATTAGTGCTCGCTTCCATTCTTGATGCAGTGAGCCGTGGATGCACTCCTCGGCTGGATGAGTGCATGTAATACCGCTATTAAAGCTCCTCCTGTACGCAACCAACATTTCCTCATGCTCCTTCCACACCGACAGCTCCACAATCACTGATATCTCAGCCTCTTGTGGTGGTAACACTGCACTCAGCAGCGATCTGGGAGTAGGTACTGTTCCATATAGCTTCAGAATGCAGTAAACCGATCAACACGTTAACAGTTTGTTGTAAGAAGTTGTATTTATTTTGGTGATAATAATTGGTTTAATACAGTACAAAACCTGTTCTCGTGCCGTCGAACTGTTCGTGCAGATGGTTGTTGTCTTGCAAACGTCCCCATCTGTTGACTCAGGGATCGAGACGTGGCTGCACGATCCGTTACAGCCATGCGGATAAAATTGCAGTCGTCTCGACTGCTCGTGATACGCGGTCGTTGGGATCCAGCACGGCGTTCCGTATTACCCTCCTGAACCCACTGATTCCATATTCATTTAACAGTAATTGGATCTCGACCAACGCGAGCATCAATGTCGCGATACGATAAACCGCAATCACGATAGGCTACAATCCGACCTTTATCAGAGTCGGAAACATGATGGTACGCATTTCTCCTCCTTACACGGGGCATCACAACAACGTTTCAGCAGGCAACGCCAGTCAACTGCTGTTTGTGTATGAGAAGTCTTTTGGAAACTTCACTCGTGTCAGCACGTCGTAGGTGTCGCCACCGGCGCCAAACTTGTGTGAATGCTCTGATAAGCTAATCATTTGCATATCACAGCATCTTCTTCCTGTCTGTCAAATTTCGCGTCTGTTGCACGTCATCTTCGTGGTGTAGCAATTTTATTGACCAGTAGTGTATAACATTATGTTACGGATATTACAATTATCTAGTATAAATGGATCAGCATATGTGTGGTTTGAGTAATATCGACAGAAAAAGATGCAGAAAGTTCTTTTATATGGTTTAAGAGATTTAAGGAAGTTACCATTTCATCTTGCTGGGGTGAAATTACATTAGGAATTCCACATCGTTCGATTACTACTCCCCTTCTGTTCTTGTTATATGTAAATGACAAGCTTCTTATCTCTAACAAGAAGCTATACTGACACTGTTTTTGCTGATGGTACAAGCATTATCAATAATCCAGTAAAAGAAATTTAAATAGAACATTATAGAAATAATACCTTTGGAAAACTTATTAACTGGTTTTCTGTGAATGAGCTTGCTCTGAACTTTGACACACACAGTACATCCAATTTTCCACTGCAAGGAGTACAGTTCCTTCAATAAATATAACACATCAACAGACGTCCGTAGCCAGGGTAGAGCATAATTAGTTTTGCATGTTCATATACACTCCTGGAAATGGAAAAAAGAACACATTGACACCGGTGTGTCAGACCCACCATACTTGCTCCGGACACTGCGAGAGGGCTGTACAAGCAATGATCACACGCACGGCACAGTGGACACACCAGGAACCGCGGTGTTGGCCGTCGAATGGCGCTAGCTGCGCAGCATTTGTGCACCGCCGCCGTCAGTGTCAGCCAGTTTGCCGTGGCATACGGAGCTCCATCGCAGTCTTTAACACTGGTAGCATGCCGCGACAGCGTGGACGTCAACCGTATGTGCAGTTGACGGACTTTGAGCGAGGGCATATAGTAGGCATGCGGGAGGCCGGGTGGACGTACCGCCGAATTGCTCAACACGTGGGGCGTGAGGTCTCCACAGTACGTCGATGTTGTCGCCAGTGGTCGGCGGAAGGTGCACGTGCCCGTCGACCTGGGACCGGACCGCAGCGACGCACGGATGCACGCCAAGACCGTAGGATCCTACGCAGTGCCGTAGGGGACCGCACCGCCACTTCCCAGCAAATTAGGGACACTGTTGCTCCTGGGGTATCGGCGAGGACCATTCGCAACCGTCTCCATGAAGCTGGGCTATGGTCCCGCACACCGTTAGGCCGTCTTCCGCTCACGCCTCAACATCGTGCAGCCCGCCTCCAGTGGTGTCGCGACAGGCGTGAATGGAGGGACGAATGGAGACGTGTAGTCTTCAGCGATGAGAGTCGCTTCTGCCTTGGTGCCAATGATGGTCGTATGCGTGTTTGGCGCCGTGCAGGTGAGCGCCACAATCAGGACTGCATATGACCGAGGCACACAGGGCCAACACCCGGCATCATGGTGTGGGGAGCGATCTCCTACACTGGCAGTACACCACTGGTGATCGTCGAGGGGACACTGAATAGTGCACGGTACATCCAAACCGTCATCGAACCCATCGTTCTACCATTCCTAGACCGGCAAGGGAACTTGCTGTTCCAACAGGACAATGCACGTCCGCATGTATCCCGTGCCACCCAACGTGCTCTAGAAGGTGTAAGTCAACTACCCTGGCCAGCAAGATCTCCGGATCTGTCCCCCATTGAGCATGTTTGGGACTGGATGAAGCGTCGTCTCACGCGGTCTGCACGTCCAGCACGAACGCTGGTCCAACTGAGGCGCCAGGTGGAAATGGCATGGCAAGCCGTTCCACAGGACTACATCCAGCATCTTTACGATCGTCTCCATGGGAGAATAGCAGCCTGCATTGCTGCGAAAGGTGGATATACACTGTACTAGTGCCGACATTGTGCATGCTCTGTTGCCTGTGTCTATGTGCCTGTGGTTCTGTCAGTGTGATCATGTGATGTACCTGACCCCAGGAATGTGTCAATAAAGTTTCCCCTTCCTGGGACAATGAATTCACGGTGTTCTTATTTCAATTTCCCGGAGTGTAGATCAGAATCTTAATTGGAAAATTCATATTTTGTATCTCGTAAAGCGACTAGTTTCAGCAATCTTTGCAATCAGAATAACTGCCAATGTTGACCATTTAGAAATTAGAAAGCTAACGTATTTGCATACTTCCACTCTCTTATGTAATATGGAATATTATTTAGATGTAACTCAATACTCAGGCAAAAAATATTCACTGCTCAGCAGAAAGCGGTTACAATAATGTGTGTGGTTAATAGTTGCACATCTTTTAGGCATCTGTTTTAAAGGCTAGGCATTCTTACAACAGCTCTCAGTACATTTTCTCGGTAATGAAATTTGCTCTCAAAAACATGGACCAGTTTAAAAACAAGAGTAACGTTCATCATTACAATATCAGAAGAAAGAAGCACTTACAATATGCTATACTTAAACTATCGTTGCACAGAAAGCAGTAAAATATGCTCATGTAAAATTTTTCGATAAACTACATCATGAAATAAAACGCCTGACAGACAGCAGTAATAATTTCAAAAATAAATTGAAATCGTAACTTCTTGACAACTCCTTCTATGCCATATACGAAATCTTGAATAGGAGTAAAGAAATATATAATATACGATTTTGTGCCATTTAAAGGAATGGGGTAGGTAATAAAAACTTTAGGGTTTTAACAAAAGAACGTAGATAGATGTATGTATTTCTTATGCAATTAACACGTTGCACATCAGAAATGTTACAGTGAAATTGATCAGTGGAAGACGTAAGTACTAACTATCTGAGTTAGGACACGTTTACATGTGTTGTGGTCGATATCTCTCTGGCACAAAATTGTATCGATTGATCGCCAGTGCAGAATTTTCAGTGATATTATTGAAAGGATATAGAAAGTTTTCTTGGACTCTGCTGTGTTTAAAACGCACTGTTTCAAGAGAGCAGTAACAGTTGATGAGTATTATTACTTCCTGAATTTGGTGAGAGTCGGTCTTCTCGTATTTTGCGAGACATTTGAGGAATGATCAAATGATTTTTAGATGTTACGGGGTTATTGACCAGTGGCTTGTACGCTTTGTCAGTATTTGATAGCAGAAACAGCGAGTCGTTAAAATGTGGTTCCGCTAAAATGTGACATTACTTAAGTTTTGACTTCAGTACTTTTCTTTGGTCTTTGTTGTGTTGCGTGTAACACTAGTTAGCGCATACGCCAATGAATTTGAGTGTTGCTGTTGGTTAGCGGATGTTTACCAAGACACACTCGAAGAGAGTTGAGTGTCAGCTGTGATTGTATTTTCTTACGCTTAGTAATCGAACTACAAGGTAGTAACGTTATTACGTATATTGAGTAACTGCTTATGTAGCGTTATTCTCGAAACTTTTCGGGATTGACAAATCCAGCATAGCCAAACACCGATGGTGGATGAGTTATTACGAATAGTGTATTTTGTCGATACGTATTGTTAGTGACTAATCATTTAGAGCACATT
The DNA here is from genome assembly GCF_023864275.1 of Schistocerca cancellata. Lineage (NCBI taxonomy): Eukaryota > Metazoa > Arthropoda > Insecta > Orthoptera > Acrididae > Schistocerca > Schistocerca cancellata. Next base: position 20,090,994 of record NW_026046729.1, on the reverse strand, counting down.
GCCCTAGTTGAAATATTAAGAGGTGGAAATTCCAAATGCTACGGTTATTTCCGTTGTAAAAATGATGAGTAACCCTACATTTACAATTTGCTAGTAGGTACGTCGGAGTTCAGCACCTGTAGAGGGTTAAATTGAAAATTTTAAATTTTAGTTGAGTTACAAGGTGATGGTGGCACCTAGGATTCATTTTGAGATTTTTTTTGTATTTTTCATCTCAGTGTAGGACTATTAGTTTTAGCAGTCCCTCATTCACAAAACGTTTGACCATTGCAGGGTACTTACACTTATAAAGGAAAGAAAGTATGTTTTAATTACTTAGAAATTTATTTTAGTCCCCAAGTCATCATTTACCGACGACGGTCTTTCAGTAACTGAAAGAATTTAAAGGGAAAGCGAAAGTTATACTTCTCACATTTAGCAAGCAGCGATTAGTGCTGGACCATTAAACCAAAGGAGGTCATATTCAGAGACTAGCGCCTTATGACTTAAAACATTAAAACAGTTTGGTGAGAGGTTCGCTTTGCAACATTACGATTAATCAAATACTAGAGTTGACAAGAACATTTCTAAAAGCACTCGAATTATGTTAATAGAAACCTACAGCTGTATTGTAATCCATCGACATTCAACCAAAACATGCTACCAGTACCGACGCCAAACGGTGTCATCTTCGGTACCCAAGAGGAATCTGCCATAAACGTACGAGCCTTAGTGACAATGGTCAACGGAGTCTTCAAATGGAAACAGTACAACTTATTAAGCATGTTACGCTAGATGTGAGAACAGCAAACTCAAGTGCAGCCTGGCCAAAATCAACTGGATTTTGTATCTTCCAGTAACAAGCCTACCAATGCCTGCTTACGTGGGCACTCGTAAGCTGCAATTCCGGCGCAGTGCAAGATCGATTCGTTAGTATTAAGTTCAACATTTTCTACTTAATCTGTAAGTGTAAGTCGTTACCCACGTGTGAATTTCGAGTGCTGTTGGCCGCTCGTGGTCCACGGTGAATTTCATTTTCTCGGTATTCTTCTTGGTGATAGGTTCCCGTCATTGTATATTCTTTCTCCGACACAGTGGGACGTGTAAAGACTACATCCCTTTTCGTGTAACGCAGCTGCCCAACAGAAGTTACACGAGATGGAACGAGAACACGCAACCTATAACCACTGTGCAGTGTAGTCAAGTGAACAACCGTGTGACCTACCGCTGCGGCTTGTAGGATGAGGAAGTGTATAGGTACAACACCACATAATCCGTCACTTCTTTAATTACCTTAAGACATGATGCAAGCTGGACGCCTGGATGTTCCTTTACTCATAATGCCGTGATGGCCGTCATAATACTATCAGTGAGTTGGACTGTGATAGACTACATTATTCTTATAATCACTTCCTCTGCACTGAATTTGTACCTTAGTGTGAGACGCTTACCAGACAGTGCGGAGAGGGTGAACCGAAAATATGAAAAGATAAGCGCTCTAAATCACGGGTTCATCAATTAAGGACGAAAGTTTCACTGAGATGCTCATGCAACTGCTGCGGTAGGCGATACAACAGAGGTGTTGTGCATCATGGTTCAGATTATTTTAAAATACCAGGAATTTGCGTTTCAAGAAGCTACATTTCGTTTAATACCATCACGGAGGAAATATTGGAGAGATTCGAGCTCAAATGGACTCTTCCCAACGGTCATTCATCCAGCGTAACTATCGCTACTACATCAGTGGAAAGTGTGGAAAGGCAGTACATGACGCACGGGAGGGCCTACCTCCCGCCACGCACAGTAAGGCTGCTTGCAGGTTGTAGATGCAGATCTCGGTGTGCGCATGGTACGACGACAAATCATTCTGTCCTTCAGTCATGTCCCACAGACTGTAGACCAAGTTTATCTTCTTCGTCATAGTCTACATCGACCCATCCATTGCGCGCTACATATGTACACCACCAAAAGGCTAAAAGATCACTCACCTCCGTTACAGGCTGCCTATCTAACGACTTCCAGGGGCAACAAAACTTTGGTTTCCTATATTTCAGGTATCGGCCGAATTTAAAAATTAGCAGTGCTCTAATTTGATACTCATTAAGAGCTATAGTCTTATATTAGAGGTTCAACACGATAAGTCAAATAATATTATAGCTATAAACTGAGTATATACCTAGAGTTTGCGTATCTCACAGCGCGAAAACTACCCAGACTGTATTCATTCAGTGTCTGTGAATGAAGCTTTCTCCGTAACTGACTGGTCAGACTGGTCAACATAGGGGACTGGCATGCAGTGGACCCGGGTTCGATTTCCTTCTGTTTTCTTTGTTAGGAGGACACGTACAGGGTACACTTAGCCTCATGATGTCAATTGATGAGCTGCATGAATGAGAAGCAGCAAGTAGCAGCTTCTTGGTCTGGGAAGTCGGAAAAGCGGCCGGGAGAGCGGTTTGCTGATCACACGACAGTGCATGATGCATCGACAGGACGTCGGATGGCATAGGGTGACTCGGCGGCAGGCTGACACCACTTGGGTTTTCATGGGCTGAAGAAGGAGCTCGTTTTGAGCTCAGAAACTTCCAACAAACTTTACACGCCACTTCAAACTTTACCGAAACTTTTTCTCCTTTTCACGAGCCACAAAACAATGAACGAAGAAACATTTTTATTGCTTATTGCATTTCCACTGTGAATGCAATAAAACTTAAGCGTCATGCATGACGCATTAATATACCTACTAACTCTATTCGAAGCATATTTTGTTGACAGTATCCAGATATACTACGAAATGTACATAAATTTTTTTCTTACAACGGAGCTTTTTATACGCGCAGGTTCGATTCCATAAACTAACGGAGGTGGACGGTTGGGGTACCATCTACTAATCTAGTGTTATTGTTTATACTTTAAATACGATCAGCGACGAAGTTCCAAACAAGTATTTGTCATTACCAGTAATTTTTGTAGTGTAACAACCACTACGGTTGCAGGTTCGAGTCCTGCCTCGGGCATGGATGTGTGTGGTGTCCTTAGTTAGGTTTAAGAAGTTCTAAGTTCTAGGGGACTGATGACCTTAGAATTTAAGTCAGATAGTGCTCAGAGCCATTTTGATACAGCTTTTCTAGAAATTACCAACACATATTCAAATGGTTCAGATGGCTCTAAGCCCTATGGGACTCAACATCTGAGGTCATCAGTGTCCTACACTTAGAACTACATAAGTCTAACTAACGTAAGGACATGACATACATCCATGTCCGAGGCAGAATTCGAACCTGCGACCTCATCAGTAGCACGGTCCCGGACTGAAGCGCATAGAACCGCTCAGCCACAGCGGCCGGCACTTCACTTATTCTTGGTATTTGTTATGAATTTCCTCCATTTCAGCAGAAGTAATAACAAAAACCTCCCTCTGGCTTCTGTAGCTCAATAAAGGCATATATTTAGTAATCAAGTAAATGGAACAGTAATTATTGACATTGCCAAATACGTATGTTACAATTAAGAAATTTAATTACAATAGTTCTTGCTGCTGTAGTTTTGCATGAACTTAATTGCCGTAGTGGTTGTTATTGAGAATTTGATTATGTACTGTGCAATATAATCTTTTATATATGATTTATTGAAGCAAAAAGTGAAATATCAATTTACTTCTTAATCACAAATTGGCTATTGTGGACAACGTTTTCACGAATTCCATATACATTGCTTGATAATCTCATTAAGCTGTATTTTAAGAAGTGAACAGATTTTGACAATATACGAAAATAAATACTTGTTTACAATACATTTCATAAGCTTGTAATTAAAATATCAATTGCATAAGTTTCTATTACTGTAGTCTCACATGGAATAAATTACCAATTAACACATAAAAACGATTATCTTCAGTTTCGTGATTTCCTGTTCAAAATATTATTTTTTATGCGATCCAGTAACGCGAAGAGTGTAATGTAGATTTTCTTGTTAATTACAATTCGTATATCTTACGTCACGTATTATTAAGTCTCAAATAGGCTTTGTATTATGTTAACGATTGCTTTCTTTACGAAACGCACAGGTTTTATCTAAATAGGGAAATATCCTGTTCGTTTGCAATTCATTTCTAGAAATTACTGTTGAATATGCTGATCTATTACTTGATTACTCGATTACTCAAAGCCTTACAGGTGTCATTAACGTTACATTACGCCATATACTCTTAGGAAATACGCTTGTCTAAAATACACAGATATATGAGACATTTGGTATCGTGCTAAAATATTCAGTTGACCTTCCTTGTTTTTCCCATTACAAGGATTGTTTGTCTTGACTAAGTTATATGACGGTAATCAGCAACAACTGAGGAATGGCTCGGCTACCTACTTTGTGGAGTTCGTTCTCGTGTTTGCATAAGCATTTGTGACGGTGGCGCCAAAATGAGAAATTCAAGAAGAAGTGAACAATAAAACCCTGTGATACAGATCAGAACATATAGTTATTAACTGGTATTACTGAAGAGAGCTTGTGGAATAACACGTCCAATCGCTGGAGCCGAATACTTACTGTCTGTGCCAACAAGTGAACGTAGGGGCAGTATGGTCGACGTTTTACAACAAGCATTTCGCAAACTATGGTAGCACTCTACGGTTAGGTAGAGAGCAGACAGAGCAAGCGCGATAGCAACTTTTAAACGTTGTCTCCTAAAAAGGGAGAAACACGGCAGTGTGGTTACGCGCTAGACAGGAGTAAATACCGCGCACCAAACGCTGAGCTGCTGTCAAAAGGAGCCTTGTGACGGCGTAATAAACACCGAAGGTTTGGTGCCGCTACCCGCTGCGCCATCGGCTCGATCCACAGACAAAACTCTGTGCCAGAGATCAGCAGCGGACGTTGAACCACTTGCACTCAACACACGTGTTTTGCTTTGCGGTGTGAAACGTAACGCGTTACGTGACTAGGTCGTTGTAGTGCCAATGAAAGACGAAGACAAACTTTTTATGCATCATTACAACACGGATATAAATGAACGATTTACATCAGTTCTTATTCCTCATTGGACAGGTACGGCATTCGTCCACGAAGTTGTACGGAGCTCCCACCTCGTACACGGATCTCGATGGAGATGAAATCATTTCCATGCCCTGTTCCATTCCCAGCAACCCATGAGACAGGACCGGTTTCTACATCATCCACGGCAGAGGAGACCAAGGGCACCGCCGTTCTTGATGTCGAGACACCAGCTGATCCAGCAGCAGGGACATCTCTGCACAGCACCTCATCCTTCCTGAGGATGATACGCCTGCTGCCCAATTGGCAAGGTCACAAATCCAACCTCCCTCTCCCTCTGGATCTCTTAGGTATAGGTCCGGTCACTATCGGCGATGTGGGCCGACTGACCAGGTGAGGGACGTTCTATTCCCATTGAGCGATGCAAACAACACTAGTAACCTTGTCGAGTTACAGCGATCTAGTGTTAAAACCTGAACCTCAACGAGGCGCAGCAAAGTGGATGCATTAGCCATCCTTTTTACCGGAGACCAGGGTATAATGCTGGCTGGACGACCATCTTCCTGTTCAGTTCGCTCTGTCTGAAGCTGTCTATCTGTGTGGCCGAGTAATTCGCAGCCAGCCCCCGACAGTGTCACGGCGCAGTCCCGCTCCATATCTCGGAGCGTCCAGGCCCCAGAAATCCTTATGACCATGTGTCAGTAGCGAAACACTGCTTAAATGAGGGAGAAGGCATGGAAGTTGATGAAACTGTGGTAGTTGCCAACAATTCCGGTTTTTGGAACACTGTCTATAAAGAGGCAATTGAAATTAGATTGGTGGATAATTTAATTAACAGAGACAATGGGTTTCCTCTTTGAGGGACGTGGAATCCCGTACTATCCCGCATCAAAACAGAACGTTCTTCGGTGCGCCTCTGAGTACGATATGTCGTTGCCGCCATTGTTCTACTAAGAGCGGCGTCACCTCCCAGTCTTGGATGACAGCAACCGTGGTGGGCAGCGCTTTCCTATATGGGATGTCGATTTGCAGGCTGGGGTCATTTCTCAGCGGGACTCATCAGCAGGAGCAGCATTCTACTGAAGATGGTGTCCAGATGGATCGCCGATATATCGAGTAGAGTTGATTTTAGGATCCGCCAGCAAACCCGCAGGGACTCTCAAGACTTATTAGGCGGGGAAAGCCTACCAAGTCATAGATATTCGAACTGTCGGTCAAACTAAACGCGGACGCCGTCACTATGGCGCTCCGACCCTATAGCAAAGTCCTGGAAGATATCGTCGAACGATGGGTACAGTTCCGAGAGTATCCCATCTTAAATGACTTCGTAGTGTGCACCACAGTGATGTCCCCTCCTACGTCCGTACTGGAGGCAGCTATGCCATCAAGATGTGTGACGGTCAGCCCTGAACCTGTTCTAGATGCGGGAAGAAAGGTCATTTGCAGTATGAATGCATCAAACGAATTGTTAGCAGCTTCTGCTATCAGGAGGGCCAGTGCCACATACGCTGATCCTCCTATGAGTATCTTATGCGGCGATCTTCGCCACTACTACGACTTTGCCAAGCCAGTCACATGGTTTCGCGATCAGCACGTCCTGCCATCCCACCAGCTTTCGGATGGCGCAGTCGCTCCACCCGATAACATGGTCGCCAGCTAACCCCCACCGACAGACGGCTCAGACACAGGTACATCACCGAGCGGGGTGGCGCAGTGGTTAGACACTGGACTCGCATTCGGGAGGACGACCGTTCAATCCCGCGTCCGGCCATCCTGATTTAGGTTTTCCGTGATTTCCCTAAATCACTCCAGGCAAATGCCGGGATGGTTCCTCTGAAAGGGCACGGCCGACTTCCTTCCCCGTCCTTCCCTAATCCGATGAGACCGATGACCACGCTGTCTGGTCTCCTTCCCCAAACCAACCAACCAACCAACAGGTACATCTCTACAGCACACTTTCGACTCGTTCACTGCACCACGACTCGTTCACTAGACCAGTCGAGACCTTCGAACGTGGTCGAAGTTCCTTCTCTCAGGAACATTGAACAAACACTGATGCGTCGGCTCAAAAGTCGTTCCCACTCGACCACCGGTCCTGAAGAAACTCTCACCCAAAACGGTGGAGAAGCCACCTAACCAGCCGACGATCCCTTGCAGAAGTTGTTGTAAAGCACTGGCGATGAACGACGTTTATTTCCAGATAGGCCACTAGAGGAGGCAGACACAAACATAGCACCTAGCAGTACACAGGATGCGACGCCTGTCTCCCAGCTGAAACCTCATGATGTCTCTGAACAAGACGAAGTTCATATGGAAATTGGGCAGGCTCTCACTACAGGCGTGCGGGATGACGACGTGGACTACGAAATGTCTCCTCAACAGGACTATGTGGCGCACCCCGCCTCTGATGTGGTTGCCTTTTAATATCAGAATCGACACACGACGACTGGTGGGACGGATCCTCCTTGTGGTCCACATTCAATACCATCCCCATTCATGGTTGACGTGCATTCGCCGCTGCTGTCATGTATCAGTTCGGCACAATGAACATCAGTATGATCGGTACCACGCCAAAGCTGCAGCCCCTCCGTCATATGCTTTGTACCTCTGATGTTGACGACGCCGTTCTCCAGGAAGTTCGTGCTGTCATTGTACAGCTATGATCCTGTAGGTGATCACTCGGGTTGCAGAGTACCCTTTTGCATACACGAAGGGATCCCAGTCACGGACATGACACACCTCCTCTCCGACCGGGACATTATTGTAACCATCTTCGACACCAGCGTCGTCGATATGTACACCCCATCTGGCTTCACGAAATGGAGGTCCACGTTGTTCGCAGAGGACGTGCCCTCCCTGCCCCTGCCCTGTTTTCCAGACGAAGTGTTCATTTCGTTATGGGTAGCGATTTAAGCTGCATTCTCCTCCTGAGGAACCAGACACTTGGTAGTTCGCCGCTCCCGATGCTGTATAAATGGGCGACGACTTGCATGTGTTATCTGTATCATTATTTTGAAACGTGTTATTGCGTAATAGTAAACATACAAGATGCACTCTGTAAAACATGTAAATTTTATAATATTACACATAAACATACGTATGCGTTATCATAAGACTTAACAACATAACACGAATGCACGACATAGGTCATACCTGCCAATCTGGGAGGCAAGGGTCGAGGTGACCCTTCTGAGGTTCCTCTCGCACTTATGGGGCACGCAAACGGAGGAAGTAATTTTAGTGACGCACAGTGCTGTTGAATACCATAAATAAACGATGCAGAGTTGACCTCACGACATACATACGTACAGTAGTAAACAAAGTAAACAGGTTCGAATCCTGCCTCGGGCATGGATGTGTGTGTGGTGCTTAGGTTAGTTAGGTTTAAGTAGTTCTAAGTTCTAGGGGACTGATGACCTAAGATGTTAAGTCCCATAGTGCTCAGAGCCATTTGAACCATTTGAAAGTAGAATACAATATGCTGATTGAGGTGAGACAGGCTTGAAGTTTTTACCTATTACTTCTTCTTAAGAAAACAGTAAAAGTTTTTCCTTCCCTAAAAAGTACTTTATGTATCTCATGTTTTTGGTTTCCAGTGAACAATGCGAGTATGTTAAAGACAAAAATAACAGCACTGAAAGAGGGTGTACAGAAAGATGAATCGTCTGTCTGTGCAGATTGTTACTATCGTTTAGTAGCAAATGACCCAGGATAGTTACGAAGGAGCTGGGTCACTCTGCAATGTTAATAAACAAATCAGTCATAATCTCATTAACGTTTGGGACAAGATACGTGGGAGCGAAGCGCCCTCCGTTGTACCCACCATACAGCACATTCTGCGACCACACATGACTGGTTTCACGTCGCAGTCCACTTTGGAAATATAGCCTTGCGTTTTCGGACAATGGCGACAGAGACGTGCGTGGCTCGTGTTCGTGCCATCTCTGTTTTTCCGTACTGCAACCTTTTTATGTTACTTTCAATTTGCTGTGTCACTGAGTTGCTGCTTTGCCTGCCCATAAGCGGCAGCAGCAGCACTTATCGATGTAATCCCTGTCTTTGCTGGACTGCTATTACTTCCCGGTCGTCGTGTGCCGGCCAGTCAGTTGAGCCAGCAGTTAATTCGGACGTGGCAGTGTTTGAGTTGGCACGCGGCACAAGTTCAGTCGGGGGGCGACAGCAGTTAGGTCAGGACCGCCATGACTCGCCCGACGGTTGGCGACACACGTGATTGGAGTGGGGACCAGTTTGGTTGGTCGTCGGTCGGTCGTCTTGCCGGACGACGTGCATTTGGCCGGTGATCGCTCATGGGTTGGCTGTGTGTGCCGACTCGTGATTGGTCCCTGTTATTGTACAGTCACTGCCGTTAGCATTGTCTAGTACTTCGTGCAAGTGTTCGTGAAGCTGTGTGTAGTTGGTGTGATTTTGACTGACAAGTTATTTTAATTGTTGTCGGCGTGCTGGCTCTGAGCAGTCGGTCGGTTGGTGTGCATCAGCCAGGAAATCTTCGCGCGGCGCAGTGGGCTGCGCCCGCTGGCTGTCTCTACGCAGTTTCGGAGGGTGTGGGAGCTGTTGCGATTGCTAGCGGGTTCGTGGCTCACCGACACAAGACATCAAAGTTGAGTGGTGTTTCAATTACCGAAGCCAGTCTGTTCACATTGTGACGTTTGTTTTCATGGTTGCCTGCGGGGGGTATTCCCGTGAGCAACAGCGAGTGTTCTAGTTGGCGAAAGTTTGGCCACCATCCAGTGGAGTTTAAGTGTATTTTGGTTATTTGAAGTCCAAGTGCACCAGCGGAATTTTCTGCCTTGTGGTCGTTAGCGTTCCGCTTACCTGCCCTGGCCGCTGACGCAGAATTCAGGCAGTGTCCTTTCCTCACCGTGCTGTCGCTGTCCAACACGTGTGTATAGTTTTGACAGCTTAGGCGTACTTGGTTTTGGGCTGCTACGCCTTTTACGTTATGGCTTTTGAGTTCCTTGGGCACTGGTGGGGTTGAAGAATATCATCTTGTCGGTGGGTCCTCTATCTCTTGGTTGGGTTGCCGGCGGATCGGATATAGATGGGCCAACTACCTGTCTCCCCTAAGCGAAAGTTAATATTTCAAGGGAAGACCGCCCCCCGGAAACTTCTGAGAGCCGATGGCTGTACTACCCTTTCCTTATTCGTTTTAGATTCTGTATTTTAATGGCTCATAGCCCATGGTTTGAGTTGTTTGCTTTTAGTTAGGTTTTCAATAATGGGTCTTCAGCCGTTTCAAAATTGGTTGTTCCGTACTTGTCAACTGTTTGGGGCTTAAGCCTTATTCGAAATATTTTTTTTCTGGATAAAGCTTTGGGCCTTGTTTCTTCTGAAAATTTATTGTAGTTATGATTTTGAATCATGGACCTTCATCCGCTTTAAAAGTTACAGAAGTTGTGTTCTTAAGCCATAAGATTGTATGACATACTCAGTCGATAGTTCAGGTCGGAAATATGCGCTGTAATGTTTGGGCAACTAGATAAAGTTATATATGTTCGAGTGTCACTGACAGCCCCTAATTTTTGGCCCCTTTCCACAATTCCCACTTCCCGGTTTGTTCTGGGGATTAACCAGGTGTCTCAGCGACATTGGCTGGACACTCAGTCTACCACCTCATTCGATCTGGCGCTGCAAAGCATTCGGGGTAGCTCAATACTTCCCTGGCTGCAGACCCGCACTGCCGACAACATATTGCCACTGCATGAGTGTCCTGTGAAAAGTGTCTCCCATGGTACATATCCGCCGGCCGCGGTGGTCTCACGGTTCTATGCGCTCAGTCCGGAACCGCGCGACTGCTACGGTCGCAGGTTCGAATCCTGCCTCGGGCATGGATGTGTGTGATGTCTTTAGGTTTTGTTAGGTTTGAGTAGTTCTAAGTTCTAGGGGACTGATGACCACAGCTGTTAAGTTCCATAATGCTCAGAGCCATTTGAACCATTTGGTACATATCCGTGTCGTACTGGTGGCTAAAGTGAGCGAAAGGAAGCAGCAGCATGGCATTAGGACACTACCACCTTTCACTACAACATCCTTAAACTTGACGCGCTGGCCCTATCATCCATAGGGAACATAATCACATTAAAGGCCGTCTCCTCACTGCCCAGTGTGATAAATTGTACTGCGTCGTGGTATATTCGTGACCGACATGACCTTCTACATGAGGAATCACAGTCCAATACCGACGCTACATTTGACGAACGTCGTCGACATCAAGTTTTCATCCCTACCCTCACGGCCACCGATGGTACGCGGCAGAAAACGTAAGCGACAATGACGTCTGCATTCGCCGACCACTACCGCCAACTTTTACGACGACGATCCGATGGCGGCGCCAATTCCTGATGACCTCCGCCCTACTCCTGAACGGATCCCCGTTACTGAAGAGTCGGCACCAGAGGCGTCTGTGACTACAGCAGACGGGGTGGCAAACGGGATCCACAATGGGTGTGGAACAAGTCGCAGGGACCTGACGGTGTCCCATTCTAGTTCTACCGGGAGTTCATCACGTCAATGCTCCATCACTGGAAGAAAAGTATTCAGTAACTCTTTACTCCATCCTTCCCACTACCACCCGAATTCGTCACTGGCATTCGTTTACCGGTACCTAAGCCATCGGGAAGAACAAATGTCTCCCCATGCCACCCCCTTACGTTAATTAACGCATATTGCAAAATCTACGCTCACCTTCTACTAGCCAGCATATGCACAGTCTTACCTATGGTACATTCAGCGGACCAGACTTCACGTGGATGTGTCGCTATCCATCAAATGGCCTTGATAGAATGCTTTTGACTCAATGCTATAGCTGCGGTCTTTCAGCTCTTCGTGGTATCGTGTTCTACCCCTATTCGTTCTTACGGTCGCGACGCGTATGGGGTTCCCACCGTTCTCTGGGGACGCCATTTGCCAGTTATCGCTTCCTGCTGTCTCCATGCTCCTTGTCAAGGGGAGTCTTGTTTGACCGACTCCTATACGCCGCTTCGTGCATCGAGGATGCCCCTGTACGTGTACTGCATGCCATTGCACTGGAACCCTCATCGCTGGTCTTGCAACTTGCCTATGGGGTCTCACCTCGCGGTTGCATACTTATCGCTGTAGGGCCTATACTGATGATTTCCTATTTCTTGCCGCTTCACAGACGAACATACCGACGTCATTCCCTGGATCCAGTCGGAAAGCAAAGATGTAGCCAATGGGGGATTCAGGAGTTTCGGTGTACCCCTATCCCCCCCCCCCCCGCCCCAAACCAATCACCTAAGTGAGATTACACGCGGTCTACTTGCTGTGTAGTGAAACTGAAAGACAATTTGATTTTCAGTCATACAAGGAAAAAGGGCTGTGTGCTACAAGCAGTCAACATTGCCACCGGTAGATTTAAACTATCTATCCATATATCCAAGACCTACTACTGTACATTGTTGACCTTACTTGAGCTCAGCTGTTGTTATTTTTTAATCAAGTCAGTTATTACTTGCATTTGAATTCAATATAAGTTCTTCTATTTATTTGAAAAAAATGGCTCTGAGCACTATGGGACTTAACATCTGAGGTCATCAGTCCCCTAGAACTTAGAACTACTTAAACCTAACTAACCTAAGGACATCACACACATCCATGCCTGAGGCAGGATTCGAACTCGCGACCGTAGCAGTCACGCGGTTCCAGACTGAAGCGCCTAGAACCGCACGGCCACACAGGCCTGCAGGGCTCTCTCCATTTTTCATTAAGTTGGATCTTGCTGGAGCAGAGGGTGCTGACAGGCCTTGTGGTCAGTCCACGGGAAGTATGCGCTATACGTAGGCATTGAGCCAGGCTTTTTGATAGAAACTGCCTCTGTAGTTCTCCTGAAATTACTGTTACCTGTCAGAATTATTCTCCCACTAGCACCCATACATCACATGGCGCATAGTCTCGTCCTCATGAAGTTTTAAGTAAGCGCATGGGTGAAGCTAGAGGGAGATACTCTTACCGCTGTAGCGTACGGAATGCTGACAGCGTCTAAACCGTCACGTGTAATCTATAGCAACATTAATCATGTGGGTACCGATGGACGAACAGTGGACGAGCTACAAACCAAAGGCTAGAAAGAAATCGGCGAGCCACCATTAACAGATTCTTGTTATAAAGAAGAAGACAGATGCTTTCGAAATTTTGTGCCACAGAAGAACACTAAAGATTAGGTCCGTAGATCACGTAACTGATGAGGAGCACTGAAGAGCTGGAAAACAAATTTGTGTCCCAACCTGACTAGAAGAAGGGATCGGTTTGTAGGACACATTCTGAGACATGAAGGGGTCACCAATTTACCAATTTAGTACCAGAGGGAGGGGTAATAATCATACAAGGAGACCAAGAGAAGACTACAGTAAGCAGATTAAAAAAGACGTCGGTTGCAGTAGTTACTCGGGGATGAAGAGGCTTGCACGGGATAGAATGGCGTGGAGAGCTGCATCAAACCAGTCTTCGAAGACCATAACAACAAGACCAACAACAACAATACGTGGTCAAGTAGGTGAGACGCTGAACATGCATTTGGAACGACGGCGGTTGATAACCACATCTGACTTTCCAGACATAACTTTCCCTAAATAAATGGCGGCATATGTCCAGATGGTTCCCCTGAAATGGCACTGTCGATTTCCTTCCTAATTTTTGTTGTTCAAGATTTGCTGTTCTGTCTCTGATGGTCTTATCGTCACTTAGGGGGGGGGGGGGGGAATGTTGAAAAAAAAAAAACACACACTGTTTCAAAAATGCACCAGGTCCACAGTTTTGGATATATGGCAACGAAATTTTGTAACACGCTTTACATAAAAATAACACATTTACATATAAAATCCCTTGACTATATACATTCAACTTTTTTTCAATGAGATTTAACTTTTATTTTCTAAAAATAATATATGTTCCTTTTTCGTCCCCTTACGCGTTGTAATGTTCTCTCATGAGGCTTTTGGAATAGGTCAAATAGGAGAATTTTCATAATTCTTTAATTATAATTCCACAAGTACAGTTTCAAATTCATGCAAAATTCCAAGCACTTTGCCCCATATCTCAGCTTGCAATGAGAATTTCAAAATTTTCTCTTGAGACAACGTTTATTAGGTTTACAGAAATACGTGTACAAAATTTCATAATTCTTGCAGCCATAGAATCAGAGGAAAAGGTACATAAACTACAAAAAACAAAATTTTCATGAAACGCAGCGTAAGGTTCAACATAACTTTTTTCCTTATGTCACTTCTTCAGAAGACACCACATTTGTACTCTGGGTCGTCAATCGCTTCAAGGCTTCTTTCCTTTACCAAGTCTTCAACTGACTTTTCACTGCAGGGACGCGCTATAAATCCATTTTTCTCAAGATGTTTTGAGTAAAATTTCCTGTCTTAAGGCCCATACTTTCTATTACCTTCATCCTCTCAACCTTCCCATTATTAAGTAATAACTGCATCATAAGTTGCAATTGTGAGAACTGTAGCAGAAGCAAATGTGTTTTTAGGGCATCGTTTCGATATGAGTTAATTTATAGAGTCATTTGGATTTTGGATTTTGCCATGAACACACTTTTTGAGAAGTGCAGGATCGTCCAAAAATGATCTGTAAAACCAAAGAGTATGTATCACGGCCTTCTAGATGTCTCCCCCACATGTATGGCTGAAAGTAATGCACCGATCGTTGTTCACTGGGCTGGTATTGAAGTGCTGCTTTAAAACGTGGGCGTGTCAGGGAGGCCGCGTCACACTTTTAATTAATTTTCAGGAACTTCGGATGCTATTTCAACACTGAAACTTTGGGAACTTATTGTCTATGAGTTGTACTATCAAATAAAAAATAAATGGAAAATTGACATTTTTGGTGAATTTCATCAACGTCCTCCCGTAGCATTCACCATTCACTCCCTCCCCCCCCCCTTGAAAAACACATAACAGAATTAAACAATTGACTAATAACTATAGGGTTCTCTTCGACAAACATACCAGTGTGCGTTCAATTCTATTGTGAAGAGTTCTGGTCCCTGACATCTGTGTTACGTCAAAATGATTTACCACAGGGTGTTGCTAACAAACAATTCATATCAACTCCGGAGCAGAATCGGAAGGCAACAGAACGAACAAATCCTTATTAAACTGTTAATTTGTAATGCACCACCGGAGATAATGTGTCCCTTATACCAAAATTCTCAGAAATTCCCTATGAATAGCTACCAGACTGTCGATATATTCGCACATGGTCTTTTACTGACTGACAGAAACTAAGAAAACGATATGTAATTGATATATATCGTTCCAAAAATTAACTATGATTTTTTAAACTGCAGTTCATAAGTCTCGAGACCTTAACCGCATCATCTACAGATATTCTTCACAGAAAATAGCATGGAAACGAGATGCACATTCCAACACGATCGTCATCTCTCGAATTTACCGTTGTCTATCGAATTCTGTCGTATCAGTTGCGCACAGGTGGTAAATTCGACGGATAGTGTTGTAGTATCCAACACTTACGTGCATGTGCCGATGCGCCAACACTTTGTATAAATACAGTGTTTAAAAAAGAATATACGTATTACAAAGTATTATTGTGTCCAAACTGTCGATCGCTGCGTCTCGGCTCGGCTATTGGAGAAACGAATACATACTCTAGTTTACATTTATAGCCACTAGATGTCAGTTGTCTTCTGTTTTGCTTGGTATCCGTCATATGTTTAAAATGGCTAATCCGCAGCAGAAATAATTTGGCGTTCCCGAGTTTTTGAAGTGCAATTCCCTGATTACAGTGCAAAGACTGGTTGAGGTACAAAACTGATACTCCGAATGAGTGGAACATTCGCAGATGGTATCAACAGTTGTTGGATACAGGATGTGTATGTAAAGGTAAGAGTCCTGGCCGCACTCGTGTTCCCGGAGAAAATGTTGCACGAATTTAAATTGCTTTCCAAGGTAGTCCTTCAGAATCAACCCGTCGTGCCAGTCAGGAGTTACAACTGCCTAAAACAACAATTTGGAAGGTTTTGAGAAGTCTGTTGATTATGAAGCCATACAGACTACGACTGTTACAAACTCTGCGTTCTCATGGCAAACGAAACCGCGTGGCAATTTGTAACGAGATTCTTGATGGTATTGACAATGATAACACTTTCTCACAACGCATCGTGTTTAGTGATGAAGCGACTTTCCGTGTTAGTGGTCACGTAAGCAAACACAATGTTCGAATTTGGGGACTACAGAACCTACATGGAACAACAGAACATGTACGAGATTCGCCCAGAGTCAATGCGATATCCCGATCATCTGTTTACGGCCCGTTCTTCTTTGATAGATACACGGTTACCGGTAAGCAGTATCTCGCTATGTTACAAGACTGATTGTGTCCGCGGCTGCATGAAGACAACTTCATTTTTAACAAGACGGGGCACCCCCTCACTGGAGCCGCCAACTGCGTAAATATCTGAATGAAACGCTTCCGAACCGTTGGATTGGTCGTCAGGGAGTTGGTGACATAGCATGTCTTAACTGGGCTCCACCGGTTACCGGATTTTACAACCTCTGACTTCTTCCTGTGGGGTTTCGTTAAAGACAATGTTTATGTACCACCACTCCGACAGAACCTGGAAGAGTTGAAGAACCGGATCCGGATGCCATAACATCAGTGACGAAGGACATACTTGCCCAAGTATTAGAGGAATTTGAGTATCGGTGTGATATTGTTCGTATCGCTGATGGAGGACATATTGAACATCTGTAATCTGAACTTGAGAGGTTCGTACCTCTTAGAGTTTAATAAATGTATGTATTCGAAATATGTATATTCTTGTTGAAACACCCTGCATAGCGATGCGCACTAGTAGTATTCAATCACAGCAGGCATCTGAAGACACCTTCGACGTTGTCTGGTGAAATTTCGAAGCAAGATGTCAACAACATCCGACAGAAAACCCGAACGTTCACGCAGATTTCCAAGTCAGACTGTATGCTCCGCTGGAGTCAAACGATATTGAGCACAATCAACGATAATAATCATGCCGAAATTCCCGCAAGTAGTACTGGATTCTCTTTCAACCGTGAGAGACAGTGGTGTGAATGAAACGCATTCAGACAAAGCCACACCATCCAACACCAAAACAAGGACAGTCGCGCAGGGGAAACCGAGGGTCAGAGGACCAGAATGGCCAACAGCAACGCATGGCGCAAGGCCACAGAACCACACTGAGACCACAATTGCTTCCCAAGCGCAACTCGTCCCACGAGCGCGTGACCGCAGCCAAGTTATGTCCTACACAATGGCCTGTGTGTGGCGGCACGGTGAGAGAGGACGCCGGAGAACGTCTGCAGCGACCGCTAGGGTAGACCGTTCTGTGGAAAAGTGCGAGATATCTCCTCCGCCGGTAATACATTAAGCCCGGTAACATTAGGTACACGTATATTTTGACGTGAATGTACAAACAGAGTTATGCGGTAAACCACAAAAAAAAAAAAAAACTGGGCGTTACATAGTGTTATAACACGAGTTGCTAGTTGCTTCATTCCTTCCTCTCCGACTGCATAACACCACGTATAGTTACTGATTCGACTGAACATTTTTTAGTTTGGCCCCGTGAAAATGCTGTAATCTCATTTCCGCTCGAAACTAATGAACTCAGATGTGGCACCAGAGGAATCGCGATAATGAATTGAAGTTTGCGTCAGTATACTGAAGAAGTGAACGGACCAAAAACAAAAAAACAGCGTCAGCACACGTGCCGATTATGACGTTACTTTAATACATGTTTCCCTTTTTAATATTTATTTTTTGCTGCTGTGATTATATGTTTTAACGTGAATAGCCACAAGCTTGTAAGTTAAATAATTCTTCAGAGCGTGTATAATAATATATACATAATGATTCACATAAACTGTTGACAATGTTGAAAAGCGGCAGTCAATCAATCATTCATAGAATTATATAGAATTATATAGTACAGAGCGTCTGTATTTTCTCACACTTCTGTTTTGACACGGGGAAAGACCACGCTGGGAACCAAACTGACTGATTGATTGCTATCTTCTTTTATATTATGTTTGATGTTCAGAATTCCATGTACACATCAGAGCACAAAAATCAGGCCACCCCGAATTCCAGTATATAGGTTGCACATGACTGCAGGGCTATTACAAATGATTGAAGCGATTTCATAAATTCACTGTAGCTCCATTCATTGACATATGGTCACGACACACTACATATACGTAGAAAAACTCATAAAGTTTTGTTCGGCAGAAGCCGCACTTCGGGTTTCCGCCGCCAGAGCGCTCGAGAGCGCAGTGAGGCAAAATGGCGACAGGTGCCGAGAAAGCGTACGTCGTGCTTGAAAAGCGCTCACATCAGTCAGTCATAACAGTGCAACGACACTTCAGGACGAAGTTCAACAAAGATCCACCAACTGCTAACTCCATTCGGCGATGGTATGCGCAGTTTAAAGCTTCTGGATACCTCTGTAAGGGGAAATCAACGGGTCGGCCTGCAGTGAGCGAAGAAACGGTTGAACGCGTGCGGGCAAGTTTCACGTGTAGCCCGCGGAAGTCGACGAATAAAGCAAGCAGGGAGCTAAACGTACCACAGCCGACGGTTTGGAAAATCTTACGGCAAAGGCTAAAGCAGAAGTCTTACCGTTTACAATTGCTACAAGCCCTGACACCCGATGACAAAGTCAAACGCTTGAATTTTCGGCGCGGTTGCAACAGCTCATGGAAGTGGATGCATTCAGTGCGAAACTTGTTTTCAGTGATGAAGCAACATTTTTTCTTAATGGTGAAGTGAACAGACACAATGTGCGAATCTGGGCGGTAGAGAATCCTCACGCATTCGTGCAGCAAATTTGCAATTCACCAAAAGTTAACATGTTTTGTGCAATCTCATGGTTTAAATTTTACGGCCCCTTTTTCTTCTGCGAAAAAAACGTTACAGGACACGTGTGTCTGGACATGCTGGAAAATTGGCTCGTGCCACAACTGGAGACCGACAGCGCCAACTTCATCTTTCAACAGGATGGTGCTCCACCGCACTTCCATCATGATGTTCGGCATTTCTAAAACAGGAGATTGGAAAACCGATGGATCGGTCGTGGTGGAGATCATGATCAGCAATTCATGTCATGGCCTCCACGCTCTCCCGACATAACCCCATGCGATTTCTTTCTGTGGGGTTATGTGAAAGATTCAGTGTTTAAACCTCCTCTACCAAGAAACGTGCCAGAACTGCGAGCTCGCATCAACGATGCTTTCGAACTCATTGATTGGGACATGCTGCGCCGAGTGTGGGAGGACCTTGATTATCGGCTTGATGTCTGCCAATCACTAAAGGGGCACATATCGAACATTTGTGAATGCCGAAAAAGACTTTTTGAGTTTTTGTATGTGTGTGCAAAGCATTGTGAAAATATCTCAAATAATAAAGTTATTGTAGAGCTGTGAAATCACTTCAATCATTTGTAATAATCCTGTATATGCAACCAACGAAGGATAGCCTCTGCAGTACAATCACTTGGCTTTATACAATGGGTACCAAAATAGACAACTTGAGAACAGTACTCTCTATGGCAGTCACTACAGATCTAGACCAGTACTATCAAACAACAAATACTAGAAAATGAGTTATTATATATCAAACAGTCCATAACGCTTCTAAATTAAACTTCATTGCAGAAATCGTATCGCACTTATTTAATTACATGACATGTTGGTGGTGATCCGAATTTGAACCCAGTGTTAACCAAACAAAGCTTACGTGTCTGATCGAAACTCGACTAGGCGTAAACGGACTTAAGGTATCTAAGTGTTCACCGTTATGAGTTTACAAGGACAAATGCCCGAACCAGGAAGTAAATGACATTACGTTTAGCAGTGCACTGGGAACCCCATGAAGTTTATATTGCCCCTCAGAAGAAACCACGGAAGGAGTGTAATAAGGTGCAAGGCACAAATGTGAAACGCCACCAAGTACAGTTGTGGTGATGGACAGGGGTTAGAACAAAGTACTTATAGGCCACACTGGACTCGCATTCGGGAGAACGACGGTTCAATCCCGTCTCCGGCCATCCTGATTTAGGTTTTCCGTGTTTTCCCTAAATCGCTTCAGGCAACTGCCGGGATGGTTCCTTTGAAAGGGCACGGCCGATTTCCTTCCCCATCCTTCCCTCACCCGAGCTTGCGCTCTGTCTCTAATGACCTCGATGTCGACGGGACGTTAAACACTAATATCCTCCTCCCTCTCTTATAAGAGCTGCTAACTAATCACAGCCACAGATCAGATATTAAATATATTCACCAAGAGCATGATATTAGTATCTGAAACAACGATACAAATGATTTTAGGCTGCAGTTATTCGAAACTGGCACCTTTCGTTAGTGTCTTATTGCTACGAATAGAAATGAAATATTTATTGTTTCTTCACCAGCAGCGAGATGTGCACATATTCAACTAGAGGTAACGCAACGCAACGTAACGAGTAGTTCTGTGCCTGGGACACATTGACGCACTCGAATAGATGTCAGCTATGAAATGCTTTCACTAATAGTAAGGGTCGAGCTTTCCGTAGATGCCTGGAGGAGTTTAGCATTGTGAGGAGAAAACGAAATGATGAGACCATATATCTCGAAAGATTCAAATCCATAGGAAAATGGGAGTATAAGCTCGAATTGCAGTCTAGTGCTAACATTTTCAAAATCTCAATAAGAAATGAAGGTCTTATGACCTTACAAGACATATGGTTCATGAACTAAAATAACGTTAATAGTGTAATAAAACTTACTAGTAACAGAGACTCAAGCAGCGGTATCCATCTGACAGCCAAACATAATCCAAATTATTTTCCGGTTAGTAGCGAATGGAGATGTGTCATGTTGATTTGGAACCACGGCACAGTCCTGCGATTTTTGCTTGACGTACTTTGAGGGTAGAATAATCTGATGGAGATTATAGGCTCTATGCCCAAGGCGTCGCGATCATTTGGGCGGACACCAGTCTATATCAAGCAGCCGCTGTCTAATGGCGCTGAAATTCGTCTTACCTAGACAGACACACGCGAACACTTTCACAGACATGTTTCTGCAAGGATATTCTATTACTGGCTTGTTAGGAAATGAACTAAATCATCTCTGACCTTTGATCAGACCGGTGCTCTTAGTAGACAGAGCAATATGACTTAAGAAAGAAAGGAAAAGGATGAGATTGATATCGCGGCTTTGGTTCGCACTGCATGACGTTGACTGCTAGACCACAAGTAGGTTATTCACAACTGCTCAATTTGAAGTCAACACATCTTGTATGGTGTGCTGTTCACCCAATTCTGCCAAAACGTGACACCATCACAAGCGAAATTCGGTAGCTGGTTGGGCTGAGGCTAGCCTGCAATGGCTAAAGTGTGGGTTCGATTCCCGCTGGGGGTACCCATTCTCAACAGCCCCAAGTGTACACTCTTCACCTCCGCAAGACTGTGCTGTGGTCCCAAATCAACATTAAACATGTCCATTCGCTACTGACTGGAAAATAATTTAATTAGTTTTGCTGTCAGTGCTTGCAGAAACTTGGAGAGACTGTTTCTAGTAACCTTGCTTTCGCTATTAATGTTATTTTAGTTCACAAACTAGTCGTCATGTAAGGTCGTAGGACTTTTATTTAATACTTTTAGTGGCTTTGAGATGTTGAAAATATTGGCAGTGGACTGCGATTCGAGCTCCAATTCAAATTTTTCTGTGTGCTTGAAGTCTTCAAGATAATACTGTCCCATCATTTCGTTGTTTACTCACGATGTCACACTCCTGTAGGTCTCCACGAACGGCGCAGTCATAAGCGCTAGTGAAAGAAAATTTGATAGCTGACGGCTCTTCGAGTGGAGTCAGCAACGACGTCATGTGTTGAGTTGCAGTCCCAGGCAGCACATAACTATTCACTGCATTACCTCTAGCCGAACATCTGCACATATCGCTACTGGTGTAGAAAAAATAAATATTTAATATCTATTCTAAGCTGTAAGACAATAGTAAAAGTTGTTGTGCTCGAATCCCTGCTACGCCATTATCATTTGTATTATCATTTCGAGTTTCAGTATTACGATCTGGGTGATATTATTTAATGTCTGATATTTGCTTGTGCTTAGTTAGCAATTCATGTAGATACTAGGTTCTACTTTAGTTCGTGGCGTTTCACACTTGTGCATTGCACTTTATTACATTGAAAGGTATGTGCTGAGGTCTGATCAGGGCAGATCCAGAAAATAAAGTTGATGATAGTTGCCAACCCTGAGGGGGAATGAGTACAACATCTTTGAGTAGGAGGAACTTTGACGATTAAGAGAGCCGGGTGCGTGCAGTAAAAAACTCGGGAGTCGCAGGTAGGTGCCAGGAGGAAGCTGACGCGTGGTGACAGCTTTAAGGTAGGACTCGTGCTGCGCAGTTCACACTGTGAAAACTTTAGGATGTTAATGGGAGAAGCTATATAATGATTTCAAAGTGGTTTTTGTTAGATGATGTTCAAAGTTAGGATTTCTATGCCCATGGTTTGATGCAGTAAGCGTTTTGTAAAATTTTTTCTAAGAGTGATTCATGCTACAAAAATGTTGGAAATGGTAGTTTTTATGTGTATGACTTAAAATTTTATATATATATATATATATATATATATATATATAGAGAGAGAGAGAGAGAGAGAGAGAGAGAGAGAGAGAGAGAGAGAGAGAGAGAGAGAGAGAGAGATCATAATTGTGTTTAAATCTAACAGCCTGAATCATAGTCCACATCCATTTGCTTGTATTGAATATGAAAAAGAGTAGTAAAATAAAGTTACCCACCAATGAAGGAATGTGAAGAAAATGAGGCCTCTATGCAATATATGTGTGGAGTTCATGGTTTGAAATCGATTTTGTTGTTAGTAAAGCTATCAGAGCAAAATTATTTAAAATAACTAATTTTATGCCATTGCAAAACTGGCATTATTCAAGGCAAGATATAATTTCATTAAGTAAACATCAGGACCAAAAGTTAATATTTCAGTACCTTCTTAATTCCATTGCACAAAAGGCATTAGTCACCTAAACATGATTGCTGATTGAAATTCATGTTACGTTACCAGCAAAACTGGAGGAGTGCAAGAAACAAGTTCACTGATGCAATCAGATGCAGGTTTGTTGAATAATGAATTAGGAACAATATTATTTTTGATACTTTCACTAATTGAAAGGGAAAAAATTTTGGGTTAGATGCTTTCAACATATCTTTCGTGGTTAATTCTCAGGCGTAGTGCCAACGAAATGTCATCTATTTCTTGGTTCGGACATTTGGCCTTGTAAACTGATACTGATAAACGCTACGACATTTTACGTCTCTTTATAGCTTTTGGAGTCACTATCAGAGACACGAGATTTGCTTGGACAACAGTGGGTACAAACTCGAATCATGTTCAACAATGTCATGTCATTTAATGAGTTCAGTGCCATTTATTGCTAGTAGTTTAATTTAGAAGTACTAAAGACTGCCTCATCTCTAATAACGTGTTTTCTAATATTTGTTACGTGACAGTATTGGTTTAGATCTGGACTGGCTACCATAAAGAGCAGCGTTCTCTAACAGCCTCCTGTCCGGTGGCACCCATTGCATATATTCAATGTACTGTACTGCAAGGATTAGAGGACCTGAAACACAGTAATGTTATACCGGTTGCAGTCAGCAGTGGCCCTTTTTTTCTTTTTTTTTCTGTCAATTGCGCCTTTAGGCTGCCTTCTTAAGTACGGATCAAGGTTAGATTGCATGCCAGTTGTTAAATTCTAGTTCATTTATTTGGTTCAGCTTTGCAGCTCGGACTGGTTGTAATTTTTCCAAGCTGGCTTCAGGTGGCAGTGTGGTGCGGCAACCCCCTGTGCAGGCTTGCTTAAGGCGCTGCCTTGGCATTGGTTCCTTCAGACGCACTTGCAAGGCAAGCACTCTTTCAAATTTTAGAAAGCTCTGTGCAAAGAAACTAGGCGTTTTGCCCCTAGCTTCTGATTGGAGGAGGCGCCTGGTACCACTGAAAAATTCGTCTTGGCAATTGGTGATTTCGCCCCTCCAAATTTCTTTATCTCTTTGTCCAGGGACTCCAGCCAGGTTGAATATTGTACAGAGTTAGCCTGTCGCTATGCTATGTTAAGGAGAGCGTGATGTATCACTTCTATGCACACTTGGAAACTGATTTTCGGCGGCAGTTAGTTTAGGTTTTCGAATTAGGTACTTATCACTTTGTTTAAAAATTCATTTGTCAGTAGCATCATAAGTTACTCACGAGTGATAACTCTGAAATAATTTAATTACTCATAGATTGGGGCAGGGCCAACATTGTTCTTTAACTCCTCACGATTCACTTTATGCTGTGTCATCTGAAAGTTTTTAATTTATGACATACCGTCTTTTAGCAATGTCTTGTTTTCACGGAAATCGAATGTTGGGAAAAAAGATTCCGAGCTTTTCCGCTCTAATGTGTTAATCATATGTTCACCTGAAGATGTAAAATTTACCGCGACGAATGCGGTAGTGACCCAGTAATAAAAGACCAAATACAGCTGAAGTGGTTATTAGTACCCAAGATATATCGATTAAGTTGGGTGCTCCCCTTTGCTGTTAGTCGAAAACAGTTTTCGTAATTTATCCCTTTCTAGAAAACGGTGAATTCTGCCTTTGGTTATTCTTTAAATGTGGAATCTGTGGGAGCACATGAATTTCCCTTTTGCATTCCTTAGTTAACCTATATCCTTACTGATGAAGGATAATTTCCCCTTACGGGACTCTAGTGGTTTTATATGTGTTATATGTTTACAGATGTTCAGGAATATGCTCAATTTTTTTGAGTAAATGTGAATTTGGAATCAACGTAGGTCATTAAACGTTTCCCCACTGAGCTTCTCAGCATGTAATTTCACGTCTTGTCCTCATTAACCTCATATACCCTGCAACAGAATTATACTGCGAAGCATTTAGTGCCTGATCGGTCGATCTAAAGCACAGCAGATAAATTTCCGTTGCCTGCGTTCTTTGTGATGGATCATAGAACCAGAATTCAATTAACGTTGAAATGCTTTCAAACGGCTTGGAATTGATTGTACCGGTATGTTGGAAAATGAGAAGCATTGTTTGGTTCAATAGGAAAGTCGTACTACGAAATTATCAAAGGCGAAGTTCCATTTACCAATGTTCAGTCGATTTCAGTATTTTACAAACGTGAACGGATTTTACTTTCTGACTCTCTCAGGACATTTTGGATACCGCAGATCCTTTAGTAAGCGATAGATTTGAGGAAATGCTTAATTCTGCTTTTTTTCTGAAATTTCCGTGTTGCATAAGACCTCGACACTGAAACTTTGGCGATCAGTCAACAGTGTTGTCTTCCTGTAATCTTTCATGCTTTTTTTATGGATAGTAATTTTTTTATGAAGCGGTATATGGATGCTTTTTACAGTCCATCAGAGACTGTCGGTTATTATTCTTTGCAGTTTGATATCCATAGTTGTACAGGACCACAGATCCAAACATCATTGTAAATGGATCACGAAAGAAGTTTTAACTTTACGAGTAATGGCAACGAAAGGAAATGAGAAAAAGTTTCAGAGGACAAGAATGTTCGGCTAATAAAGTACTGGTCACTTAACTAATAGGGGGTGGAAGCTCTGTTCCTAAGCTTATCGATTGCGCAGACGGCTCGACCCTTGAGAAGTACACAGAAAGTAGTAGTCTTAAGGGTGTGGGAAAATGGTTGTGCCAGCTATTCAGGCAGCGAGTGAGATCCTTGGATTCACAGGCAAGGAAGCTGTGCCACAGTCAGACTCAAATTCAATGTCCAGGTTTGATTTCGTGGCTTTCCAAAACATTGTTTTGCAGCAGGTTGAAGCGCAGAACACAGAGTTATAATCTGAAATGGATGCTCAGATTACTAAGTGATGCTAATATATCGAGGAACAAAACATCAAAAGTGATGAATATACTGAAGAGAGTAAAGGAGAAATGGCAGGAGCACGAACCATATTAGAAACGATTAAACAAAGGCATCAACAGGTAACCCGAAAAAAAGAGGAATTATCTAAAATAAGTGAGAAGGTAGAAAATCATTTTATCATATTGTAAGGACACTTAGCCGCAAGGAACAGTACTTTTCCAGTCCATCCGACACAGCTGCCGGGAGGTTGTCATTGGGGCTACGAAAGATCGAATGACGCTGCTGCAGGATGTCTTTGAATAAGTCCTGCAGCATGACAAATATTTGGAGCAATGAGGTGGGATAGTGGAGGTGGTACAGAACAAAGGAGTACAACTACCCTTAGCAATTGAGTACTTTTCGTTCCATGTGGAGAAAGGGTCAGACGACCCTCTTCCTTATGTTGTGGGAAGTACCCTTCAACGATTACTCTAGAAGCTAAGATTAACATGAGGAGATGGAGAGAATAACAACATTTGCAATATTTATACATTGTCTCCACAACTAACTCTTTACTGGTGTCAACACTCGTGGCACTCACTACTCCACTCAGACAAATATGTGCTCTTTTCTTCCAACTTCCATCAAGTGCAACTGCAATATCCGAACATCCATCATTTTCTTCCACTGCTTCCTTAGCAGCCAGTGTCATGCTTTCCTCACTGACTTCACATACTGCTTTCTCTAATATTGTAGTCAATTTTTCAAATTTATCTGGCGGTTGATGTAAGTTCATCACTGAAAGAAATGTTCTCCCTGCAGTCATACCCTTGCCAATAGATTGTAAGGCATGAACTAATCTAGTATTGATTTAATAAGGGCCACTTGCATCTGGTTTCGAAGAACTCATAAATGAAATCACAGCTGAGTGTATAGTGCAAATTAAATCGAAAGCAATTGCTAGGCCTTTTCTCCCACTGGCACTCTCACAAATTTTCACACTTTGTAGCTCACCACACTGTCTACATTGTACAAATTTAGAAATTACGTCTGATAATATTCTCAAATTTATAATAATGTTGCTGCACCCCTTGTCACTTACAGTAAATTCGTTCTAACTCTCTTGAAACGGTGAGAGCTGCTTTGATGATGCACTTGTTGAAGAATTAATATTAGAAACATCGTTGCCAGGTGACAAAACCTCTTGTACAGAAAGTTTTCTAAACTTGTTTCCTCTAAATTGTCGTATCTTGAAAATGCCTGTAGTTTCGTCATCTTCAATAAACACAACAAAACACACGTAAACAAGCACTGCAAACGTAAGTATAACACCTACTCGCAATCACACTTGAACAAAACTAACCGCGTGTTTGAAAGCTTGTTGTTTACAAACAGCAGAAACAAAAGAATACCGACCATTGCATTCGAAGGATAGCCAACACGCTCGGGAGTAAGAAAAATATCCCTAACGTGCAATGTAGGGTATACAAAGATCTAAAATATGTGTAGAAAAGTGGGTGACAGAAAAGTGGGCGTGGCACAAAACGCACGTGGTAGGAAAATGTCCTTTCAATGCTCGAAAAAAAATTTTTTCAGCGATATCCTTTTCAGACTACTTAAATAAAAAAGATTTATCGAAATATGGTGAAAACCGAAAATCGACTTTTTCCGACCTGAACCATGGTGTGGTCTTCTTAAATGCCTCATTATCGACACTCGATATACGTAAAAAGTATGGCTATTGGGATGTATCAACGAATAGTGGGTGACAGAAAAGTGGGCGTGGCACATAAAATGGTTCAAATGGCTCTGAGCACTATGGGACTCAACATCTTAGGTCATAAGTCCCCTAGAACTTGGAACTACTTAAACCTAACTAACCTAATGACATCACACACACCCATGCCCGAGGCAGGATTCGAACCTGCGACCGTAGCAGTCCCGTGGTTCCGGACTGCAGCGTGGCACATAAACACAAGTGGTAGTAAAATGCTCTTTAAATGCTGTATAATTTTTTTTTCAGGGATATCCTTTTCAGAGTGCTTAAATAAAACCTTAATCAATCGAAACGTGATGAAACCCGAAAATCGATTTTTTCCGACCTGGACCACGGTGTGGTCCCCTTAAAAGCCTCATTATCGGCACTCGATACACCTAAAAAGTATCGATATTGGGATGCATCGACGAACAGATACCGACTTGCCGGCCTGTAAAAATATCTGCAGCACATTGTAAATATACTGTCGGTTATAGAGCTGTATATTTAAGTACTGATTTATTATCAGATATTCTGTACACAAAAAAGCCAACAGCCTGCCTATCCCCCTTACAGTAATAATTCAAAGGAAACCGATGCACGTTCACCCATGGCGATAGCCACATAGCTAACAACGGCTACTGCATCTACGTGGTACAATAAAATCTGTGTCACTGATCCTTCTTTCGGTTCCGTCACGTATCGGATTTGTCCATAACGTTACATGTCGGCTTCACTGTTTTCTCATTTCTGCCAATGCTCGCGACCTAGCAGCTGTAATGTCGAAATTAAACGTTGCAGTTTCTGTTGGCAGACTCGAGCACTGATTACGTCAGCATTTCCACTTGTAACATTACGAGTCAAGATAGCTGTAACGGAAATTGAATAGCGTAAAGTTATCATTAAAAACGCACGCCGCGCGATTTAATTGAATAGCGTAAAGTTATCATTAAAAACGCACGCCGCGCGATTTGTGACGATTTGGTTGGTCATAATAGTAGTAACATGCTTTTGAATACAATTAAAATATAACGGCGATACCTGTTTAGTGTTATTGGAAACAATATGTAGTAAATTAATGAGTAAGGTAGCCGATCCTATAAGAAGAGGTGAAATTGGGCATATTAAGGTGTTTTGCTTTATGTCGACTAAGCCGATTATACGGCGTCTTTTTTTTTCGTTTACTCTTAGAAAAAACAAATAAGTAACGAAGTGCTAATTGTGCGTTGTGAAAAATATAGGGGCGAATTTTAAATAGCTACAGTGTATAATCCGACTAACAAATGGACATTCAGTTACGCGAAATAGCGGACAGCGAAGTGTGGTCATTAAATTGAGTACACCTACAGGGCGGTCAATTCCGGGATAAGTCTATTCGCATCTCACGAGGGACGCGGTATTGAAACCGGTTTTTTTCTTATTATATCACGGAGAGCGGGCTTCAATTTATAAAAAGGAGAAAAGCTGTATCATTATCATTGACTGTTGGTGTTAAGCAACCAAAACTGTTCATCAAAGGGTTTCGGTGAATGAATGGTGAATGCGAAATGAAACTGTGAACGAAGTTATATTAAATAAAGCAGAAGAGACAAGACAGTTTCGTCGTATCTGTTATTATTCCATCAACCGTAACATTTCTTCTCGTTGTACGAAGCCTTTATAGACGATCGTTATGACAATTTGCTTTGAAGGGATCTCGTTACGAGTTAAGTTTTGGGGACCTGGTCAACAAGGGATAGTTCGTAGATCTTAACTACTGCAGCTATTCTGGAATCAGGTGCTACCGTGACCGTTGTGTGTGGTCAATGGCTTAAGGTCATCATATCTCATGCTCTAAGATCGACGCGCCTTTCCTCTTGGTATAACGGTGTCTCACGGTAACAACGACAACGCCGACGGCGAATGAAGATACGCTAGACACTCACACGTTTCCCAACACTTCCAAGACCAATCTTGTCATTTAGATTTTTGTTCGTCGTTTACAGCAACTGTTCTTGAAGAATTCCGACGTGAAAAATAGCACACTAGTAGCGTTGAATTTTTTTTTCATTCCAACTGGTGTGCTATTTCTTAACATCACAAATATTGTTGTTCCATTCACACCGTAACCACGCAGTGCAATCGAACTTCCTTTTGTTGTCACCTACACTTGCTTCACACAGTCGAAGAGAAAGATAAGACGTGATGGTAGCAAAAAACAGTAAGAATTCATCACACAGTTTCAAATATTTACCAAAAATTGAGAAAAAAGTGCAACATAAAAAAAAATATCGACACTCGATACTGCCATTCCGGTATCGATATATCGCTACCACAGGGGAAAACATGTCGCCGATATATATATATATATATATATATATATATATATATATATATATATATATATATATATATATATATATATAACTTACTTGTAATTTTTGGAAAAGTTCAGATACATCGATAAATAGATATATTTTCAACAGCCCTAAAATAAAAAGACATAACCCGAAGGATACGTTGCGCCTCACAACTCCTGATCCTTTCCCGTTGGCTGCGACCGCTGGCTCCCTCCATAGTGCCGCAGCTGAACTGGCCCCGCTACTTTTCAGGCGGTCGTATTGCCCTGGACGTTTCGTCTGTGGAAGAAGGCAATTCAAATTAAGGCATTGACGTCAAGAATGAGGACTGGGAGAGCAGTAACTAGTATTTGCAGGAACTTTTTCTTTCTTATTGCACAGTGCATATTCACTGTTTGAAAGGTAAGTGGTCCAGAGAATTGTGACATCATGCCCACTACCTAATCTCAAGACTGGGATGCAAAGAATTAGTTAATTTACTGCCAATGTTCAACCCTGTGTTTTTCATTCGGTGCGGAACAAACCAGGAGATTAAGCAGAGCCACGGCATTAGTGGCTCTCATATCATGGGCAACTCTAATGAAGGGTCATATCGAAAATATATACGACCTCTACTAAAAAGTAGAAGTCATGGAAAAGTTTGCAACGACTAGTAGCAGTGTAAAACCTTCCAAAGACAATTTTATTATTTTTTATTTTCGAAAAGACAGGGAATGTTCCACTGCACGCTGCAGAATCACGGAACCAATTTGACGGAAGTAAACGAAAGGGTTGCGTAAAGGAACCCACTTTGAGTGGCTTTCCTCATAATTTCCTCCATCTTCGTGTCAGGGTATAGTATTGTGACAAGAAAAAGCAAAAATATTTCAAAACTTGCTGTAGCCTCCCCAAGTACAAGTTGTGTGTTTGTGTATGCAGAGAAAATGAAGTAAAGTAATTAGGAAACACAGTGTGAACTTCTTTTTGTCTAATGACAATGATAGATTGCTGCTCACCATATAGTGGAGATGATAAGTCGCAGAGAGCCTCAACAAAACTCTTCCGTCCCGGATTTACCTTTGTTTGAGTAATAATTTATGTAAAGATTTCGCTAAGTCTCCTCAGAGTGAGGTCCGTCTTTTGTATTAGATTGTTTTTCTATTATGAATTACTTAATAATAATTTAAGTATATATGTCTACCACATTTCGTCTGAATGAAGGTCATGCTCCAGCGTAACTAGTTACTAGTAATCTCAAATTTATGTTCGACAGATCGGTATCATTTGTGACACCATTTTGTGACAGCTATCCTTGTTGTATGAAAATTACTTGTGCCTAGAAGCGCAGACGAACTTCAGTATTTTGTGTATGATTTGCTTTCATGGATATTTCATGTGTGTGTATGTGGTTTGGTTCTTTACTAGATTTTCATTTGTCTTTAGAAATCGCATTTCATGTTAACATCTGAAATGCATTTGTGCTACACAAAGTAGGTAAATATCACATTTGGATGTGACTCATGTGAGTCAGGGCAAGTGTTGGAAATGTGAGGAATGATTCAAAATGATTCTGTAAATATTGTTGAAGAATCGCATTATTACTGCAGAAAATTAAGATTTATTTTGAGAACATTTTCATAATGTAGAAGGAAATTAATAAAACATCCATGTTGTTCACAAGAGTTAGAATTCCCTCTTCTGGTCTTACCGCTATATTAGATGGGCTAAAGAAAACAAACAATAAGAAGATAATTAATTTGTCGTGTCATTACATCGTGTAACACGTCTGGAGTAATTTTTCTAACCTGCTTGGGAAACAATGAAAGGTGGAGCCATTCCACCTTTTGTGTGGTTTTGTAGAGTTATGAAGTTCTGCAGAGCATCTTTCCGTGCCAGTATTTTCTCATATTTCTATCACGCGGAAGGATCATATTGGAAACAAAATTAACTGAACTACTTATTCTTCATTGTTATTAAGAGTGATGTTCAGAACCTCGTGCAACCCATATACCTATAACCACCTTTCCTTCACATGAATGATTTTACAGTAAAAGAATGGCTGTAGATGTAAACGTATGCACATTGCTAAATTCTGGTGGAGTATCTTGGTTCAGCTTTCCAGCAGAGCCTCAGCACAGGCGTCGAGTTTAATTTATCAAAGCTGGTTTGGGGTGCAAGTGTCTTTGCCCGGAAGTTCTAAACAGATAGGCTCGCAATGAGCCCCTCAGGCGCACAAGCAAGTTCAAATTTTAGACATAGAATAGATTAAAATTATGAGCAAGTGAACCAGACGTTGTGTCTCTTACCCTCTCATGAGAGAAGACGGCTGAGAGGTAGAAGAGCGAATGGGGAGGTACTGGACAGAAATGGGGAGAAATAAATTTATGGCACAAATTGACTAAAGAAGGGATCGGTTGATAAGAGATAACCTGAGGCAACAAGAATTTGTCTCTTTGGCAGCGCAGGGAAAGGTAGATGGGGAGAAAATTGATGAGGGAGACCGAGGCAGCAGGTAAGCAGGTTCGAGTGGATATGACCGCTCGGGGTAGCCGTGCAGTCTGTGGCCACTTGTCACGGTTCGCGCGGATCCCCCCGTCGGAGGTTCGAGTCCACCCTAGGGCATGGGTGTGTGTGTGTTGTCCTTAGCGTAAGTTAGTTTGAGTTAGATTAAGTAGTGCGTAAGCCTAGGGACCGATGACCTCATCAGTTAGGTCCCATAGTCTTTACCACAAATTTCCAGATTTCCCAGTGGATATGTGAGGGCTTTCCAGAAAGTAAGGTCCGATCGGTCGCGAAATGGGAACCACAGCGGAAATCAAAAATGTCTTATCTGCTATAATTTGCTATACCTACCCGCGTCATAGAAGGCAGCCCCCTGCGCTTTCCACCATTTCTTTACGGTGTTCTGGAGTTCATTGTCTGTGCCAAAGGCTGTTTCATAACCAGCGGCTTACGTGAGCATAAATGAATATCAGAGGGAGCCATGTGGGGGTTGCGTGGTGGATGAACAAACACTTTGCATCGAGAAGGCTGCAGGAACGTCCCACTGCCCCCGCAGTGTGCAGCCGAGAACTGTCATGAAGAAGGAAACACACGTCAGCTGCGTTATGTTGGGATACATGAAAATCAGGCGAAACCTCACAGCGAAAACCCACACTTGTCAGGGGACACTATTGTTCTAGTCATATTTACGTGCTCTCTATGAGCTCAGAAATGAGAAGAGCGACGTTATGAGATCGACAGGCATATTAAAGACAATGCCCAACACATCGGTGCCAATCTTCAAAGGGTTTTCACTATCTCTTCCATTTCACAGCCTATCGGACTTCTCTCTCCGTACAGCCCCGGTAGGCTCTGGTAGGTATGTTGAGATGAAGAATCTTGTACAGACTAGCATCGTCAGCTGCATTGTAAGGCGTCAGAATCTTAGATACCTTGCATGTCGGATGCCTCTGTTTTACATGTCATTTACAGTGCTGCAAGATACTGGTTCTGCAACATGGGACGATTTTTGTGTTTATATTTCACTTGATTAAGATTTAATACAGGTGGCATCGAGGGTGACAAGAATTACTCCGTTACCTAACATTTTAAGATAGGTAGAAGCAGGGTGGAAGCATCACTGGAAGAAAAGACAGTTTTAGTTAGCCAATCTATGTCATAATGGCCTGCAGAGCCGCAGCCTAGTCGAGGTCAAGTGCAAGTGACAGGTACGGCAGAGAAATTAGAGAACAATAGTATATCGTGAGTCGCGCTTGAGGAAGCGGCTTACCACCCTTGTGGATGGTGGAATGTTAATAACGTTGATAATAGACCAAGCTTTCCACTGAAAGCCAGCCAGTTATACGACACCGTACTTATTAATCCATTTGATGACTGGGCAGCCATGGCTACTAGAAATTAAAGTGTGACTGGCATTGGCTGTTCCATCCAGTGTCCAATCCCAATGTAGAGGGAAGGAAGCTAGACTGAGGAGACACTCACCTACCCAGTTTTACAGGGACTTTCCCTTGAGACGTCGTCGAGTGTGGTCGGCATCCCTCTGTGACATGACGACAGTGGGAGGAGATTTATTGATGTGAACTCTTTGTTCACTCAGCTCCAAAATTCAGTCAAGAGCTGGCTGAATTCTCTTCGTAAATCTCCTGAGCGGAGAACGAAGAGAGCCAATATAGTTGAGATCTTGAGAGAGCAGGGACAGCAGAGTTACACACGGCGCGCCAGCCTTTCGTGTGTTTTCAGAGATTAAAAGCAGACTAGGGTCAAATTAACGTTCTTCACCTCACGACAACATAAGGCAAGTCTGCTGATAGAGAATCAGCCAGGCTCGGTACAGGGTTTTGATGTAATTACAGATCCGACAACACACGTCAGCATCCATGCTCATGATGGTGTACAAAAAATTGTTAAAATGGCTCTAAGCACTATGGGACTTAACATCTCAGGTCATCAGTCCCCTAAACTTAGAACTACTTAAACTTAACTAACCTAAGGACATCACATACATCCATATAGGATGCAGGATTCGAACCTGCGACCGTAGCAGCAGCGCGGTTCCGGACTGAAGCACCTAGAACCACTCGGCCACAGCGGCCAGCTGGTGTGCAACAAAAGATAAAGAATTCAGCATGTCATTAAATGTATAGCCTGTTTTTATTCGAGTGATACGAAGCTCAAAGTAGGAAGACCTGTCCTTCTTGTAGTATTTCCCGAAATTAACGTATTTCCTTCTTGCGATCGATGGCCACATTTAGTAAACATTTGTGGGGAAAGAATAAAATTTGTTAGAGACGGTAACATTCTTCAGTTCGACATTAGGGTAGGCTTCCACCACAGAGTCTTTCTCTCAATTAAAATAATTAACTATCCTGAAGTATATTTAATGTTATTTGAGAAATTTAACACCAGCATCCATTGTCTGAACAGGCGATACATGAGATTGCTCTTGTGCATTTCAATGACCAAACATGTGCAAAAGTGATTCCAATAAATACAATCGCAGGAAATAAGATATACAAAGTTTGTAACTTCAATAGCTTATTCAAAACCGATACAAAAGAGTTACATGTTTGCACCGGTTACTGTCCTTCAAAGTAGTCACCAGCGTTGTGTAGAACCCGTTGCCAGCGATGTGTAAGGCGTAGTATACCGTTAGCAGAGCCTGTTCTGTTGATGGGGCGAATGGAGCGGTCTACTGCTTGTAGAATTTCTGAAACAGTTCTGAAGCAAATGCCACAAAGTGATTCCTTCATCTTTGGAACCAAATCAAAGTCACAAGGACTTAAGGCCGGGGAGTATGGTGGATGGTACAGTACTTCCCAGTCCCATTGACCGAAGAGAGCAGCCTCAGTTTGCGCTGTATGCACCAGCGCATTGTCGTGCAAAGTGATGGGTGGGTTGAGCAGAAAGTGTCGCCGCTTCTTTCGCATAGCTGGTCGCAGGTGATGATCCAAAAATGAACAGTAACACTGTGCACTGACGGTCTGCCGTGGAGAACGTAGTGCGTTAGGATAACACCATCACAGTCGTTCACGAGAATCACCATAACTTCAGACCGCTCCATTCGCACCATCAACAGAACAGGCTCTGATAACGGTATACTACGCCTTCCACATCGCTGACAGCGGGTTCTGCCCAACTCCGGTGACTACTCTGAAGGTCAGTAACAGGTGCAAACTCTTTTGTATCAGTTGTGAATAAATAGTTGCCACTATTTAAGTTCCAACCCTTGTAGGTACCCTTCCTACCTTATCAGAATATTTAAGGAATATTGATGGCAGGATCCTTCTGCAGTGTAAATCCTTGGTGAGTAATAGCACGTTTCCTTACAGCTCGGGTTCAAACAGCGTTATGCGCGCTAAGTGGAATCATGCACACCGCGCAAACATTACAGTCACTTATAACCATCCAGAGGCGTATCAGAGCGTTAAACTAGCAAAACAAATCTTAGGACTGAAGGTCGTAACAACAGCAACATCAAAAGTCAATCGCAGTTCCATTAAACATTTAATTACTAGCACTGGTGTTAGAAATTTTTACTACTCTGCAGCGCGTGGTCTAGTGGCTAATGCTGCTAGCTTTAAATCCTGGGGTCCTGGGCTCAGTTCGCTGCGGAGTCTGAGACTTTCTCCGATCATTGAGTATCCGTTTGTCATCATCATCTCAACACCTTCGACATGCAAGTAGCAAAAGTAGTCTGAAATTGAAACACTTCCTCTAGGAGGACTATCTACACCAGTGTCAATTGACACCCGGTCAACACGGATTTATAATACGTCGCCCTTGTGAAACACAACTGGCTCTTTACACATGAATTTTTGAGTACTATTGACAAAGCGTTTGAAATTGATTCTGTATTTCTAGATTTCCAGAAGGCTTTTGGCACTTTACCACACCACTGTAGTAAAATTGTGTCAAAATGCAGTATTTTCTCAGTTATGTGACTGGATCCGTTATTTCCTGTCAGACAGGTCACAGTTCGTAGTAACTGATGGAATGTGCTCGAATAAAACAGAAGTGATTTCAGGCGTTCCCCAAGGTAGTGTTATAGGTCCTTTGCTGTTCCTTATCTACATAAACGATTTAGGAGACAATCTGAGTAGCCGTCTTAGGGCGCTGGCAGAAGACGTTATCGTTTATCGTTTACTAAAGTAATCAGAAGATCAAAACAAATTGCAAAAAGATTGAGAAAAGATATCCGGATGGTGCAAAAATTCACCCCAAATAACGAAAAGGTTGAGGTCATCCACATTCATTCTAAAAGGAATCCGTTAAACTTCGATTACGAAATGTATCACTCAAATCTAGAGATTGCAAATCCAACTAAATACCTAGAAATTACAATTACGAACAACTTAAATTGGAAAGAACACACAGAAAATGTTGTGGGTATAGCTAACCAGAGACTGCGTTTTATTAGCAAGACACTTACAAAATGTAACAGATCTACTGAAGAGACTGCCTACACTACGCTTGTCAGTCCCCTTTTAGAATACTGATGCGCGGTGTGGGATCCTTACCAGATAGAACTCACGGAGTACATCGACAAAGTTCAAAGAAGGGGAGCACGTTTAGTATTATAGCGAAATAGGGGAGAAAGTGTCACCGAAATGATTCAGGATTTGGGGTGAATATTATTAAAACAAAGGTATATTTCCTTGTGGTGAAATTGTTTGTGAATTGTCACCTGCTTTCTCCTCCGAATGCGAAAATATTGTGTTGACGCCTACATAGAGAGAAAGGATCATCACAATAAAATAAGGAAAATTACAGCTTGCACGGAAAGATATTGGTGTTGTTTTTTCCTCGCGCTCTTCGAGATTTGAACAAAAGAGTATTATTGTGATTGTCGTTCGATAAACCCTCTGCCAGGCACTTAAATGTGATTTGCAGAGCATCGATGTAGATGCAGATCTAGACGATTCCTCTTATCCAAAAATGGAATGCGATCGCTTCATTTCTACTACTCATCAAAATCAAGTCACTGCTCGAATCACAAATGATATGATCTACAGTCGGTTTCATAAAACAAGAATCTACTTTATTCGTGAATATGATGACAAAAAACCTTTTTCTAAAATTTTGAGTGTATGTAAGCTTAACGTTCCATATCACTGTGAAAGCTGTTCTTACTAAAAGAGAATACTGAGGCATTATAAGGTGACTTTTGTAATGCTTCCATTTCTCCGAAGTTAAGAAATTAGAAGTGGGTAGTTATTTTGGCTAGAAAAATGGTAATACAGGAGATCTGTCTGCTGGATGTAAAAGAAAATGAGCAGAAAATACGGAAGGATTGTGTTGATATTTATCCATGTTCACGTTCAAATTCCAGACGTATTGAAGATAATTTTGTAAGAAGCTCAAAATAAAAAACATACTTCTGCTATCTTAAGAAACAAAAAAACTGTCGAGAGTTAGTAATACCTTCCTTGTACCCAATGACCAGTCAGTTTCGGTCTTGCCGCTAAAAACTCAAAGTTCAATGAGTCATGTATCTCAGAAGTTGAACTACATTTATTCGTATCAAAAAGAAAACTTGTATTGCCTTGAAAAGTAAAATCATAAATTATTCCAAGTGAAGCTAAGAATTAAATTCAGTTGAATTTTGCCACTGAAATAATCATAGAGTTTGGCTAGTGATAAAATATCGTTTTATGGATCCTCACCATACTCTTCTCATAATAGAAAGGTAATCGGAATATTATTGCTGCTAAGCAAATCTGACATATTTCTATAAAAGGGATAGAAGCCCCCCCCCCCCCATGTCCAACTTTATTTCCGAGGTTCCTGCAGTAACATCTCAGCACTGAGTCACGTAATGTTTGTGATTGTAGCTCTTATTATTATGAGTTGGGTACAATTTAGCTTCCTATGATTACTAGTTTGGGCATTATTGGTAACTACTACTACCAACAGCTTAGACTGTCCAGTGTCCGTTTGTGTCCTGTGCGCTATTCAAAGGGAATCTTGAAGAAAGTCACTTCAACAACTAATATTCAATTATCTTGAACATATATTTCCAAATTAATGTGCCTAATTGGGCTGGCGACCGTTCGATTTTTCATTCATATATGAATTTTACTGCTTTCATTATCCGCAAAATTAAGGCGTGTTTAGTTTTTCTATTAATTTCACTATATTAAAAATTACAGTCCGATACTTTCATTCATAAGGCATAAACGCGGTCAGAATTTCCCAAATCCTCTCAGAGGGTAACATGAGCATGTGTCACGACAGGCTAGTGTTATACATGGCTTTTCCGGTGAAGGAACTTGAGGTCAGTCTGTTAGGGAAGAGTGGCGTATAACGAAGTTAGTGTTATAGACTGACTCAGCATATAAAATGTTAAAGAAAACTTCGATGAAATTGGGATCCAGTTTTAGAATCAGATTGTGAATCAGCTTTAGAAGACTTAAAAATCAGGTAAGTCACAAGTGGTAGATAACATTCGATGGTAATTTCTAAAATAATTGATTACAGTGGCAACAACATGGATATTCATGTTCGTAAGTAGACTGGCGATATAGCATCAGACTTCCGCAAAATATCATCCACACAATTCCGAATACTGCAACCGACGACAAGCACTGGAATTATCGCACAATCAGATTAACAGTTCATACATCCAAGTTGCTGAGAACAATAATATTCAGAAGAATGGAAAAGATAATTGAGGATCTGCTAGATGACGATCTGTTTATCTTTAGGAAATATGTAGGTACGAGAGAGCTAGTGTTGATGTGGTGGTTGATAATGGAAGGAAGACTAAAGAAAAATCAAGAGACGATCATACGATTTGTCGACATGAAAGGAGCGTTCAGCAATGTAAATAGGTGCAATATGCACCAAATTCCAAGAAATATACGGAAAAATTATAAGGAAAGAAGGAAAAGGTACAGTTTGTAAAAGAACGAAGAGGGAACAATAAGAGTGGGAGACCAACAACGAATGGATGTAAGACGGGAATATAGCCTACCGTTCCCACTGTTCGATCCATTCATCGACGAAGCAGTGATAGTAATAAAAGGAAGATGATAGATGAGATTAAAATTCAAGGATAAAGGCTATGAATGATACG
The DNA here is from genome assembly GCF_023864275.1 of Schistocerca cancellata. Lineage (NCBI taxonomy): Eukaryota > Metazoa > Arthropoda > Insecta > Orthoptera > Acrididae > Schistocerca > Schistocerca cancellata. The sequence goes on along the minus strand of NW_026046729.1, from coordinate 20,051,444 downwards.
ATTCGTTGATAATATTGCTGTGCGCACTGAAAGTGAAGGAGTATTACAGTTAGGACGTTAAATTCTTTTTTGATCTGCTAATTCCTTAACCTTAAATATAAAGGGAGTAGAAGGGCTTGACCGTACAGTGATTATTTCATTTCAACATATTTATTTGCATCATAGATAAATCATTAAGAGAATTACAATCTAAAATCAGATAATAATTTCTTCAAGGAACGCCATTCAGGCAAACTTTACAAACTGCTTATTATATAAATCCAGAAATGAATTAATCTCTTTGAAAACACTTAAAAACCCGCCACTCAGGCCAATTTTACAGACTGCTTGTTATATGAAACTAAAAGCGAATTAATATCTTTGCAGACATTTAAAAAACATCCACTCGGGCCAAAATAATCATTTAAAATAAACTTTACATCAAATAACCCGGAAATCAATTATTATTTCCACATAGCTTGAAAACCATTCCTCCCGGGCGAGTTATTACCAAACAACTTTACAATGTTATAGACAGTTTGATCAATAATAACCCACTTACTTGCTCATCAAAATTGACGTACGCCACTAAGTCTGAATTGCACCGCAATTTTAGAAAACAGTTTCAATTTAGACACATTCTTCTAGAAATCCCTCAAAATTCTTAAGACAAATATTTAAAACATTTAACCCGGGCAACCTTGCAGAGCCACCACAAGTGTTAGAAAACTGCAGCTTGTACAATAACTGAGGCCCGAGATTGTGAGGCCGCGACTTGGCCACGAACGGTGGAGGTGACTGAGTACTTATCTTCGAGTTAAGATATGGACTCCATTTGTACTTCCAACCCGTTCAGAACACAGAAATCGGAACCAAACAGCACACGCGAGCTCAGGCGAAGTCCACTGCTTGTACGCCGGCTAGTATTTTAAAAGGGGAATCTCTGCACTTCGGTGGCCCACTGCTTCCGATCTCTGAAACATAAACCAGAAGCGACAACAGGGAACCAAACAACCCTTCCTTCACCTTAATACTCAAATTTATACAGAAAACTACTTCGATAAAATTGACAATAATAAAACTGATTTCATTCCTTTAAGCAGATCCACGTACACGAATGATGCGAATGGAACTGGCTCATTAAAACCCAAGCATCAGATGGAGCACCTTATGTGGGCCTGTAAGATACCGCTCGGCAATCTTTAGACACGGAATATAGATCGTTCGGTAAGGCTGCGCACACGTATCAATGTTTTAGACACTTGCCAGCTTAAGTAAGAACAATACTATTAAGGAGCGAAGCACACACTTAATAAGAGGCATGAAATGTCACATCACAATCCTTGCAACACCTTGCTGCCTCAAGAGCAATCATCATTATATTTCAGTAATCGTTGGTAGGACTTGTATTACTTAACTTGATGCGAGCTGCTGGATCGAAGTGGCGAAGATGCCAGACGCTGGTTGGTCCGACAGTAACAGCGTGTTCCTTCACGGAAGGGAGCACATACATAGCTTCACGAGGTTGCCAAGAAACCACAGCGCCGGTCCGCTGTTACTGACCCCAGTACGATGAAGAGCTAACTCCCGTCCTTACTCAGGCACACCTCGCTCTCTGTCGTCTTTCCAACGTCTCGCTAATACGCGCACTTTCGCGTGCCGTGCCAAACGTTGTCCCCCACACCCCCACTTTCCACTGCCAGCTATATCCTTACCGACCCAGGCTCCAAAGATAAACTTCTGCCAGAGGGAATCGATAAAGATATCTCTGGCGCCAGTCCCACCACGATTGAAGATTCTTTATTGACTGTAATAAACAGTGTAATCGGTTCATAATACGGATTAAGAACAAAACGGAAAAAGAAGAAAGTAAAGAGAAGTAGCAAAAATGAGAAGAGCGATAAGCTCGCATCATACTTCGTGATCACGAAGTAGACGAACTTAAGGAATTCTTCTACTTTGGAAGCAAAATAAACCGTAATAGCCGAAGTAAGATGGATATCAAAGCAGACTAGCACAGGTAAACAGTTGTAACGTCCCCTTAGAAAAATTAATGAATTACTGTGCTGATAAACCTCTTACATTATTTGATTTTCAAACAGCTGAGCAAATCTGAACGTACTCAAACATTTACTAAAGTGACACACAATACAGGGCGATTCAAAAAGAATACCACAACTTTAGGAATTTAAAACTCTGCAACGACAAAAGGCAGAGCTAAGCACTATCTGTCGGCGAATTAAGGGAGCTATAAAGTTTCATTTAGTTGTACATTTGTTCGCTTGAGGCGCTGTTGACTAGGCGTCAGAGTCAGTTGATGCTAAGATGGCGACCGCTCAACAGAAAGCTTTTTGTGTTATTGAGTACGGCAGAAGTGAATCGACGACAGTTGTTCAGCGTGCATTTCGAACGAAGTATGGTGTTAAACCTCCTGATAGGTGGTGTATTAAACGTTTGTATAAACAGTTTACAGAGAATGGGTGTTTGTGCAAAGGGAAAAGTTCTGGACGGCCGAGAACGAGTGATGAAAATGTAGCACGCATCCAGCAAGCATTTGTTCACAGCCCAGGAAAATCGACTCGCAGATCTAGCAGAGAGCTGCAAATTCCACAATCAACTGTGTGGTGAGTCCTACGAAAAAGGTTAGTTATGAAACCTTATCGTCTGAAATTGGTTCAAGCACTGTCTGCAGCTGATAAGATTAAAAGAATCGATTTCTGTGATTTTATCCTTGCTCAAATGGAAACAGATGAATCTTTCGTTTCAAAGACTGTGTTTAGTCATGAAGCAACTTTCCACACTAACGGGAAATCAACCGTCACAATGTCTGTATATGGGGCACTGAGAATCCGCGGGAAACAACTCAGTATGAACGTGACTCGCCTAAGGTGAACGTTTTCTGTGCCATTTCAGCCTATAAAGTTTTTGGTCCCTTTTTCTTCGAAGGTGCTACTGTAACTGGACTACAGTATCTGGAGATGTTAGAGAATTGGCTGTTCCCTCAGCTCTAACAAGAAGCACAACAATTCATATTTCAGCAGGATGGAGCGCCACCACATTGGAACTTATCTGTCCGTAACTACCTGAACGTCAACTACCCGAGGCGATGGATCGGCCGCCAGGCAGCCCGTGACAGAGCACTTCATCACTGGCCTCCAAGAAGCCCTGACCTTACCCCCTGCGATTTTTTCTTATGGGGGTATGTTAAGGATATGGTGTTTCGGCCACCTCTCCCAGCCACCATTGATGATTTGAAACGAGAAATAACAGCAGCTATCCAAACTGTTACGCTTGATATGCTACAGAGAGTGTAGAACGAGTTGGAGTATCGGGTTGATATTGCTCGAGTGTCTGGAGGGGGCCATATTGAACATCTCTGAACTTGTTTTTGAGTGAAAAAAACCTTTTCAAATACTCTTTGTAATGATGTATAACAGAAGGTTATATTATGTTTCTTTCATTAAATACACATTTTTAAAGTTGTGGTATTCTTTTTGAATCACCCTGTATTTTTAGCGCAACGCAGTCTGACTTTCAGTAATCCCTACAAAAGAATGGCCCTGACTAACAATAACCTATACCCTTCATGAATTCTTACCTCACAAAAATCTTCGTTACTCGAACTACTGCAATACAGCGAGCGCCAATACTGCCAGCTAAATAAAAGATTCTAACTACTGAAGTCACTAACTACTGATAGGCATGGTAAGCAAATGAAAGATTTTGATAGAGAACAATGTATTTACCTTAATAGTGTTCAAAAGTCGTAATATATATATCTTCTCATGACATCCAGTCTTAGAAATTTACTGTCTCTGTCCAGATCATCCGCTCTCAAAACTCCGCCATTTCACTCCCCACATCCACCACAGCTGGCGGCTCACCTCCAACTGCGCAACACTACAATAGCAAACAACAATGCAAACCAGCTACAGACTGCACACAGCACAGCCAGTAATATTCATACAGAGCGCTACGTAGCGTTACCAATAAAATAACCTAAACAGCCTCCTAACACAGGGCAATAGTATCAAACATATAAGCTTTAATATCAGGAAGAAATTTCTGAGAATGTACGTTTGGTGCACAGTACTGTATGGTGAAAGATGTAGTGTGTGAAAACCGGAAAGCAAAAGAACCGAAGCATTTGAAATGTGGGGCTATAAATTAACGTTGAAATTTAGGAGATTTGAAAAGGTAAAGAGAGATGAAGTTTCTCCGCAGAATCGGGGAGGAAAGGTATGTATGGAAGACGCTAGCTAGGAAAATGGACTGTATGATAACACGTCTGTCACGTCATCAGAGAACATCTTCCATAGTTCTGGAGGGAGCTGTAGAGGGTAAAATCTGTGGACGAAGATTTGAAAGGATTCAGCAAATAATTTAGGGCTTAGGTTACAAAAGCTACTCTGAGATGATAAGGTCGCGGCGGTCCGTATCAACTCAATCAAAAGACTGGTTAGAAGACTGATGAATCAAAAAAGAGAAAGAAAAAAAAAAGAAAATGGAGTTAGAAAGTATGAGCTGCAGTTTTGGAACTGCTCCACATTAGAGCTTCAGATGGCGCAGATTGACGCCACTAGACAATGGGTGACTGGAAATGTGTGATTTGGATTGCTGAAGCACGCAATATCCTGTGCCAATCCCTTAGACGGGTTTGGGTACGTCGCCCGGCAACATATTTAGAGTTAACAGTGAAGTAGGGAGTTCCTATCTGGTGTGAGAGTGATTTCCGCACTGTGGAATGTGATCTGCTTTTGAACATTAGAAAACGCTAAATGTGGGAGGGTATGAAACCATTTTATAGTATTGTGTGTTGCGTATAGTAGAGGAACGGTTCAGAGGAAATGATTCTTTGTGTCAGCACGACAGTTCATCCTGTCATAAAGCAGCTTTCGTCAGACATAGATCTATAGGCAATAACATTTAAGTAATAAATAGGGATGCCCTTGGATCCGATCTGAAGTCAATGGAACATCTTTGGGATGAATTTCGAACGTCGATTTTGTTATAGATCCCAGCGTCCAATAACGCTCTCCATAGTAGGTAATGCTCTTTAAGAAGAATGGGCGCATTGCCTCAACAAACTTTGAGCAACATCATTAAAATCCTTCTTGGCGAAGTCCAAGCCGTCATAATGTTGAAGGGTGAACTCATCCCATATCAGTATCCAGTGATCAGATAATGTACACCGAACAAGCTGCATTTCACCTATTGAGTACGACATGTCAACAGGTGGACATGAAGTTCGCCTCGTTATCTGGCCACACGTGGGACGTGTGTGAATACTTTTTCAAAGGGATCGTAGTGCATACCCGCGTTTGTTGCACCAACAAGCATTGAGAAACACTCTTGGCCGCCACTGAAGACCGCGGCGAGTGGAGGGGAGGTTCCGATGGGCTGCTTCCAAACTGAGAAGATTAACTGGGCGGTAGGCCTCCCGTGCCTTCCCAAATTAATTACTGTCATGACCCAGAGGAGTTCCTTAGAGGCGAGAGGCTGCTATCTAATTAGGAAGATTAATGTCTGCTGTGTGTGTAGCGGTGTACACGGGTAACACTGTAAGCCAGGCCGAAGTCAAGAGGCGAGTTATTTATTTACCAACCATCTCAGAGACTTCAAAGGTATTCTGTGTCATTAACGTCACAAACACGTATATAGATTCTCGCGTAAGAAAATTGGAGTTACGCACTAGCTGATTCAACTATTTACTTACTGTTAACTGTGCTATTCTGATATTTTTCGTGTTTACTTTTCAAATTAATCTGTTCACTTGCGCACACGAAAACCTATTTTGTGGTAAGGTACACTGGATATTATTCCCAAGTGATATATGAGGGACTGTAAGATGAAAACCGAATAGTCACCACAACGATAGCATGGAATGGTTCCATTCAAAAGCAAACACCAACCCCACACGCTTTAAGATATTTATCCACCGGGGGGGCAAGGTGATGAATTCCTATTTCATAGAACGCGTCCGACTGCTCACGGATCCACAACCGCTCCAACTTTTGAACTTCCTCGTCCGACTGATACCGACGTTCACGCATATGTTTCCTCAGGTCTCCAACGGTGTGAAAATGCATGATAAAAGATGCAGGCTGTAAGGAGGATGTTGCACTGTTTCTCAACCAAGACAGGACTTCGACCGATTAACAGTGTGGGAACGGGCGTTATCTAGCAACAGAATGATTTCGTCCGACAGCATTCCTACAGTCCGTGGGCGAACGGAAAAGCCAACAGTTGAAGCATCCCACATCTCCCCCACCAAACAAATCGAAAGTTGTACACACAGCCACCGGTAAGGTCATGATGACCTCCTTTTTTAACTGCATTTTCCCTACCTATAAGGTCATGATGACCTTCTTCTTCAACTGCATTGGTTCTCTGCTCGTCGAGTTCGTTGAGCGCAGAACCGCAATTAATGCACAATGTTATGAAGGCACTGTGCAGAAATTGCGATTCGCCATAAAGTCAAAACGTCCAGGGTTACCTTAGCACGGAATCATCCTGTCGCACTTTAACGCCCACATTTCCATTCCATGGCTCTGTTGTAGCGGGTATTCGATTTTCATTTCAATGCCACTTATAGCCCCAACGATTCTGCAACATCTTCTATGAAGTATCAGTTGACCGCTGGTTACCAAGCCTACGTCCAGAGCTCCTTTATGTACTGCACGGTATATCAGTCGAGTTCCTTAAACAACAACTCTCGATCATATAATCATGTGCCACGCATTGTTAATTGTGAACAGTTCAGCCATTGCTGGTTGGTTGAATATACACTCCTGGAAATGGAAAAAAGAACACATTGACACCGGTGTGTCAGACCCACCATACTTGCTCCGGACACTGCGAGAGGGCTGTACAAGCAATGATCACACGCACGGCACAGCGGACACACCAGGAACCGCGGTGTTGGCCGTCGAATGGCGCTAGCTGCGCAGCATTTGTGCACCGCCGCCGTCAGTGTCAGCCAGTTTGCCGTGGCATACGGAGCTCCATCGCAGTCTTTAACACTGGTAGCATGCCGCGACAGCGTGGACGTGAACCGTATGTGCAGTGGACGGACTTTGAGCGAGGGCGTATAGTGGGCATGCGGGAGGCCGGGTGGACGTACCGCCGAATTGCTCAACACGTGGGGCGTGAGGTCTCCACAGTACATCGATGTTGTCGCCAGTGGTCGGCGGAAGGTGCACGTGCCCGTCGACCTGGGACCGGACCGCAGCGACGCACGGATGCACGCCAAGACCGTAGGATCCTACGCAGTGCCGTAGGGGACCGCACCGCCACTTCCCAGCATATTAGGGACACTGTTGCTCCTGGGGTATCGGCGAGGACCATTCGAAACCGTCTCCATGAAGCTGGGCTACGGTCCCGCACACCGTTAGGCCGTCTTCCGCTCACGCCCCAACATCGTGCAGCCCGCCTCTAGTGGTGTCGCGACAGGCGTGAATGGAGGGACGAATGGAGACGTGTCGTCTTCAGCGATGAGAGTCGCTTCTGCCTTGATGCCAATGATGGTCGTATGCGTGTTTGCCGCCGTGCAGGTGAGCGCCACAATCAGGACTGCATACGACCGAGGCACACAGGGCCAACACCCGGCATCATGGTGTGGGGAGCGATCTCCTACATTGGCCGTACACCACTGGTGATCGTCGAGGGGACACTGAATAGTGCACGGTACATCCAAACCGTCATCGAACCCATCGTTCTACCATTCCTAGACCGGCAAGGGAACTTGCTGTTCCAACAGGACAATGCACGTCCGCATGTATCCCGTGCCACCCAACGTGCTCTAGAAGGTGTAAGTCAACTACCCTGGCCAGCAAGATCTCCGGATCTGTCCCCCAATGAGCATGTTTGGGACTGGATGAAGCGTCGTCTCACGAGGTCTGCACGTCCAGCACAAACGCTGGTCCAACTGAGGCGCCAGGTGGAAATGGCATGGCAAGCCGTTCCACAGGACTACATCCAGCATCTCTACGATCGTTTCCATGGGAGAATAGCAGCCTGCATTGCTGCGAAAGGTGGATATACACTGTACTAGTGCCGACATTGTGCATGCTCTGTTGCCTGTGTCTATGTGCCTGTGGTTCTGTCAGTGTGATCATGTGATGTATCTGACCCCAGGAATGTGTCAATAAAGTTTCCCCTTCCTGGGACAATGAATTCACGGTGTTCTTATTTCAAGTTCCAGGAGTGTAGTTGAAGAGTCACTTCATTGATGTCTGAGTAATGAAGTACATCATGCAATATTCTGTGAATGTAAAGGTTGTGTAGTTGACTGTTGAATCCGTACTATTTCAGGTGAAATGCTTCCTGAGATTTTTCGTGAACAATGCCTGAACTCCGTAATTCCTGTAAAAATCAGTTGGCAACAAAACAGTCTTCAGTGGCGATGTTTCCAATTTTAAGTGTAACCGTAATCCATTTACTTGCATCCCCTGAATAGTTTCGAACATTTAAACTGCTAAAACTACGTATCGTGAACGAAGCTGTGGGTCGTAATAAATGCGCATTCGGCACTAAAACTGCCTGGCTACTTGAGGATCAGTATCACACTTTTTTCCGAAGCATATTGTTGTAGGATCGTCTACACGTTTAGAGAGAAGAGTGACACATTTTTTAAAACGTTATCCAGTACAAGTTTAACTGATAGACTTGCGTAACATATTGCGCCGAAATCTGGCGTGTTAGTAGGACAACAAGCGATCATGTACTAATACTATCCAGCAAGCTTGTATCTGAATTGATAATGTGTGTATATTCAAACTCAATTCTCATTAATTTGTGCTTCAGCGTACCGTTAATGATAACGTTTTAGGTAGTTGCTCGTAAATTGTGATTTTTTGATGACATACTACATGTAGTTCCTTTCTTTCAGGAAATACTTAGATATTCTTTTATAACTACTTTTCATCGAAATCACGGAACACTAGAGATGATATATTGTGATAATTTTCCTTAATGCTTGCTTTCTGTGTTTGAGTCAGGAACAGCGATGATTATTTAAGACTCGTTCTAGGAGACAAACAGTAAAATAGCTTCGTATTATATTGCTGTAAGTAAAAATTCTTTTATATTCTACAGGACAAATAAATTCATTACATATCACCTGATAGACGTAGTTATAGCCACGTAATGAAGAAGCTATTAGAAAAACATATATTGGAGGTGGCTATCGTGACTAAACAACAACTGCTGCAAAGTTGACATCAACATTATTTTCCTTTTGAAAACCAATAATAGACAACTGAACTCTTGTAACTGATTCAGATATGTTCCTGAGGAATAAGGCTCAGAGCAAATGCGATATAGCGACTTGGAACACTCGTACCGCGTCCAGTTCGATATGCTTGCAGCAGGTCTCACTGTCGCGGGCGCTCCAAATAGAAAACACAAACATTTTTAATTATGAATGAAAACAAACTTGGCTGAAAACTTGGTTTTCTTAGTAACACTTACGCGTTTCGCCCTTGCAAGGCATCATCAGATTGTGTAACAATGTAATAGGATAAGTTTCATCCGCGAATAGCCACTGAAGGGTATTAAATAACAATAAGGACCGTCCGGATATAAAATCCGAATGTGTAATCATATACGTGAGGGTCCTTAGGTGTACCGAGACAAACTCAGAATGTGAACGCGGTGCAGAAAATGATCGGCTAAGTAGGTCCACCGAGCAAAAGAACAAAACCGTACTAAATCTCCCGCTCCCCATACTCCACAGTTCTTACTCCACCTCCGTTCCCGTAACTATCTCTCTCTCTCTCTCTCTCTCTCTCTCTCTCTCTATCTCTCTCTCTCTCTCTCTCTCTCACACACACACACACACACACACACACACACACACCATGACGTTCAGCAGCACTTCAATTACATGCGCCACATCCCAAACAAACGCGCCACCGAACAAATAAACATCAGTCAACCATAACAACTCGTAATGGTGGCAGTAGCTCTGCGCTTGAGGAACAAATCCTAGAAAATGTATATGGAACGACAACAGTGACAGAAGTATGGGAATTACCAAGACAAGCAAAGAACACCACACTATAAAACAAACTGTAAATAACTCGCTAAATAAACTGATAGTGATATTCAATTGGTAAAACATGTTAAACATATAAGAAGTTTTGCTATTAGCAGTTGACAACCTGTAAACTGTATAGTAGATCTAAAATTACTATGTGATCAAATGTATACATCCACTTTATTTCGAAATTTGATTGTGATTGGTGGATCCTACAGCTGGACTAACCAACCGTAGATACTTGTATGTTTTCCTTTTTTATTATTTTCTTTGTGTTCTATGATAACTTTACTTCTATAAGTATAGTACAGGGAATTAATTGTCGTCCAGTCATTAGCAGGATTTGTTATAATTCATTTTTCTATTATATGTGCATCCCTTAATTTTTTGTCACAAATACAGAAAGCATTATTCAGGCCATCTATGCTTCTCATATGATTCTATCACAAACAAGTGATAATGGTAACTCTACTTTTTATCGAACTTCAAGCGATCTTTGAATAACGTGCGTAGTGTCATTTCCAAGATTTAACGTTGCATGAGAGGAACATGTTAAGGGATAACAACACCAAATTTACTATCCAATGGGCCAGCAGTGTTGGAGACATCTCAAGGGGACATTATGTAATAAACTCCATATTACTGCTGTAAAAGTTTAATGTTTTTATCACGATACACCGATTTCGTGTAGTTTCCATCTTCACAAAATTTGCAAAAGTTACATAACAATTTTTATTTTATTATAATGTAGGTTTAACGTATTTTTGACTATACAGATTTTATAGTTACTGACATATTTTATCAGTGATCGCTATCACTCTTCATTGTATTGCAACGTGGTGCTGATTTAGAAGGCTTATGTTATAAGCTGTGGTTTGCTGCTTTTGGTGATCATACTTTCATGTAATTTCTATAATTTTAAATTTTCTCGTGAGATTTCACAGATTTTAGAGATAGCTATTAAAGAAAAAGCCTTTATCCGTAATATGCAAATGAAGGACAACAGAACGAGATATTTAGCAGTTTTTCTGGGTTTATGTTCAAGCAGTTGTGAAAGTTGTCCAAAGATAACTTCTCTTTCTATACTGTGTTGAGTTTATCATTTTTGGCTGTATGTATGACCGTGTAATTGACGGGTCTGTGGGAAGTTGTTTGTGTGTATCCGCTATCTTTTATTAGGAGTGCAATAACATAGTTTGTGAAATTTTTGTCTTTTAAATCCGTCTGCTCATTTAAAATGTCATCAGGGCGTTGTATTGTGAGTACGTAGATCTCTGTCTCTTCAAGTACGTTCATTGTTAAAACTTTAGACAATATATGTAAAATTTTCAGTGCTAATTCCATTCGTTCTGCGTTGTGGTTACTGTTTTTTAAGTGGTTGAGGAAAGTAGATGAATTATTTTCCATAAGTCTCCTATGCTTTCATATCTTACACTTACACTGTGCTCTTTCTGTCCTATCTAAAATTAATTACGATCCTGACATTAGATTTTGCATATACCTGTGTTTGTGCATATTGATATTTTCGATTTTGCTGAGTGAAATCCTTGCCGAATACAGTACTGTCTCTGTGACGGAATTGGATACTACAATTCTTGATAAGTGAGTTTATTTTTTTTGATATTGTACCCACAAATGTTGTGGGAATGTACGTTTGTTGTCTTTTTTGTGTTTCTCTGGATAGTTTTATGTCCTCGTGAATTTCTGGTTGCGCAGACGTATTTTTCCTTTTGTGTATCTCCATAACTGTGTCAGGAGTGAAACCATTTTGTTGTGCTAAATATCATAATGTATCGATTTCTTTATGTATGCAGTTTAGTTAAGTGGTAGATTTCGTATTCTGTTGACAGAGGTTTAAAAATATGCGTGCTTGTGTACCTTTAGGTTGTGTGAATTAGCATTTATGATGTTGACAGTTGTTATGTGCAGTCCATAAATTTCGAGAATGTGTGAAATATTCTTAGTAGATGTAAGGTCCTGTAATAATGGATCACTTATTTAGATTCATAGATAAATATATATTAGTTACACAAGGCATAACATGCGATGCATTAAAAATAAAAAAATAATATAACTACGCGTATCTTCTGAAGCCAAGTATATTCGACAGACGGGAAGAATAGTTCGTTTCAGAATCAAAGAACACAAAGATGACTTAAAGGTAAGAAATTACTTCAACTCAGTTGATGTGTACGATACAGACCACCACCTTCAGGGGATTTGAAAACAACCAATAAATGTTATACCCAGAAAAAATGCTCTACCTGCATACAGAATTAGAGATAGCTATTAAAGAAAAAACCTTTATCCGTAATATGCAAATGAAGGACAACAATACGAGATGTTTAGCAGTTTTTCCGGATTTATGTTCAAGGAGATGCGTTGTTACTAGTATTTAGTTCTGAAACAGTTACAAGAAGGACGTCATAGGCGTCAGAATGCAAATAATATATTCGTAAATGTGTGAAGAGTGGGTGACGTATAGATGGTATTGTTGGTCAGTGAGTAACTGCGTAAAGATAACGCTTTCTTGCACACAACTGCTCACAGCTGTGCCAGGACACCAGAAGAAGTTGAAGTCAATCCTATTGGTATCCAAAACTGATGAAAGAGGATGTGTTGGGAATCAAGTGGACATAAGTGGGCGATTGTAATGTAAGACGAGGAAGCGTAGCCCGAAGTCTATATTCCGTGAACGCAGTAAATGACTTGTTAGAACTATTTAGTGTTTTTGAATATCAGCTGCTGAAATAAGTAGATGACGCCGGCATTATCATTCGAAACGCATCGTTTTGTTGTAGGAAAGCATGTGGAATCTTGACGCCAATTATTACTAATAACGTGTAATAACAACTACAAACCGACTAATGGACAGTATTGTTGGGGCTAAATAAGAAAAGACGAGGAGCGTGTAGACATTTTCACCAGGTTCTCACCGTCGTGTACTGTTGAGTATTCAATTCGCTGGGAAATTTGTTTTTGAGGACCGTTGGCGGTATATGTCGGGACTGTCGTCGGTTTCCCCCTGCTTACACATCAGTGTGTGCCATTTTAAAACGGTGGTGCTCATTTAAAAAATGAGGAGCTTCAGTTCGAAAGATGTATTCATGCGTAAGACATTTCTTCTACGGTGGAATGTCTAGAATTATCCTGAGTGTTACCAACAAAAAGAAAAATCTACCACATCTACATTCATTATGTGTTCCTCAGCTCGTATTCCAAGTGTTGTCGTGTTTCGGAGACGATTTCCGCATAATCGGTCTGAATGCGCACGGATACTAACGGTTCACGGAAGGCTAGAATGTTTCTCTGGTCACAACGTGTATTCGCAGGACATACATGGTGAAACTGTGTTCAAACTATGAAATATCAGAGGATCTTCAGGAATAGATTTTAGGGAATATGCTATAAATGAACAATAATCTACGTCGACTTGTTACAAAGGAATGGAAGATCGCTTGGTCCTCTACTCCCACCTGCATTACACACAAAGTATCTGTCCAACAGTGCAAGCGTCGACGGTATAAGGAGCAAGTCTTGTCTGAAAGCGAACTCGAACCATTCAAACATAATTCTTGTTGTTGACAGGAGCAATAGGCAATTCACTCTTCGCCCACCAGCATGCATTTCGTACTATTCCGTTATGCCTCGTTTTTTTTTTTCTTTTGTAGTTTGCATACTGCAAGTTTTTTCGCTGTTGTGTGATTTTACGGAACCAAAGGTAATTGGGATAATAAACCTTTATCTTCACACATTACTCTGCAGTGAGCCACCGGAAGCCAGGCGTCCTTTAAACAAAAATACTCAGATAATATCCCTGAACGGTCTCCGAAATTCTATAGCGAAGCTTTGGGTTCTACCTTTTAGAGGAACATCCACAAGTCTAGCCTGTGCTAAGAAATCCCTCTCTTCCTAATGAGGTCTTACCCTGTTGTGGTTTCACTGCAGTATCTAGTTTTAAGTGATGAGTTATTTCATCTATTTCTCCTTTCGCGTTTGTGGAGAGCCCGTGACAGTTGGAAGTGTCATAAGTGAGCTGATATTTCCTTTAGGCTGACAATTTCGGATTGAGATCACGTCCATGTAGCTTTGCTTTATTGATGTTTCTTTTTTTATTCTCTGGAATTTTTTCCTTTTGTGATAAATTAGTGGAAAGAACCAACAGTTACAACAGAGTTCTCTTTTGGGACAGTTCTCGCAATATTAGACGTTGAAGTTGCCAAAGATGTTTTACTCATATCTGTCCTCAAATTGGACCGCGTAACTTTGCGCACACAAAAAGAGCATACGTTGGTCCATGTGTTTAGAGCTTGCAATTGTGTCAATACAATTATCTTTACTGTGGACATCTTCACGACTGAACATAAGCGTGTTTCTAATCGAGAAGATAATTGGCTTCAGCGTTTGTCATACATTTTCAAAAATTAATTTGTAGATCTTTTTCTGTTTCTCTTACAAACGAAGTGTCTGCAAGAGAAGTCAATGTGTAATGAGGAGAGTAATGATTGTAGTTCCCTGGAAGCAGCTTGACAGTAGTATATGAGTAAAATATTGGACAAGTCATGTGACACGTCAAACTTCTGAATGGGTTTTGAAGTATTTGACGAATCCTAGGTAATACTAATGAACTCTACGTTAAAATGGAGGCGATGGATTTTTTGCCGCTGCCGTTTACACAGTTCATTATATTCCGTTTTTCAGTAACATCTTCGTCATTCTATTTCTTCTAAAATCCGAAGAAGATCTTCTGTCACTACGTCATTATGTAATACGAGTAGTGCAGCTCGATTTTTAAAGTCATGTAACTTGTGCAGAAGCGCAGATTATTTTAAATACTTGCCATTCTTCAAACTCTTCACTGACGTAAAGCCACTTACCTCAGCCTCGAATGTTGTTTGTGTGTGTAATGCGAACGCTACGTCGAGGGTGCCCCGCTCTTCATAACAACGTCTAAATCAGTTTTACGCATCTGGGTCCTGTTAATGTAACTAGTTTGAATCTTTGGGCAGAACTTTTAGAAAACATAACCTCACGAGACCTAATACTGGGTTACTACTGACGAATTGACCAGTTAAAACTTCCTGTAATGATTTCCTTTGAAGGTCAGTGTGAACTCGACATGTGTTCTTACACTGCTCAAAGAAAGAAATTGTTTATGTTTATGTCTGTTGAATGACATGTGAGCAGGACTCGTGTGAGAAGCATGGATTTGCCAAATTTGGCCCACATACTTATAGCAACTGGCCCTGTGCTTTAATAGCAGCCATTTCAAATGCAGTTCTCATAGAAAACTCCAAATTTTTGAATTTGAATACCACACCTTTCGCAATCTTTGGGATGCATGGCAAAAGTAAATCTTGTGCCGCAAATTCTCCA
The DNA here is from genome assembly GCF_023864275.1 of Schistocerca cancellata. Lineage (NCBI taxonomy): Eukaryota > Metazoa > Arthropoda > Insecta > Orthoptera > Acrididae > Schistocerca > Schistocerca cancellata. The sequence continues at coordinate 20,036,050 of NW_026046729.1, read as the reverse complement.
TTTGTAATTGTAGCTTCGGTGATGCTGCTCTTCTTTTTCACAGAATGTCTGTAGCGTTGCAAAGTCGTGGTGGAGTCAGGTTTCCGTGAAAAGTGACAAGAACTCGAATTCTGAATGTTAAAATGTACCGTGACGTGCCTGGCAAGTGAAGTGAATTCAAGAGTTCAGTTGAATAACTGAAAACATCGTCTAGAGTCATTACAGAATCCATGGATTCATAGTTGACGCGTGGTTCCGTCGGCTAGTACTTTGATTTGAATGTTGAAATTGATAGCACCGACTTCGTATTATCTCACTGCCAATAAGGGACGTACACTGAGGTAGTGACGATTTTTGTAATTCGGTGCGATATTTGGGAAATAATTTCAAGTAATTCGTCTGTGTATTTACAGAAGCGCATTGGCAACGTGATTCCTCATTCGGATACATCAAACGTCATTTTCCCATTCCCAATATCCAATAAATGTTTCACGAAAGGTCCAGCTGAATCGTTGTGTTGTAGTAGCATATGGGTAGTGGTCTTAAAGAGTCAATTCTTGTGCAATCGTGGACAAAACCAGCGAGACCCCGCACCTTTTCGTTATGCTGATCCGCACAGCTTTTAAGTCTGCTACACAGCATAACAGGCATGGCGACGAAGTGCTACCAACATACTGTGCGCAGGCTTGAAAAAGTATCCAAACTTTGTCAGACTATTTTCAATCATGTGTAGAACTATATTAATGCTGATTACTGTGTTAAACGTTACACGTAAATATAAGATATAAATGAAGAAGAAACGCTAATTAGTATGAACTGTACTAATAGAAATGAATTTCAGCTTATGGAGATAACATAACTGTTTTAGTAAGACAAAGTACCCCAGATAGCTACGAATTAGCAAAATATTAAGAGCATTCGGCCGCGAAACGGGCTGTGTCAACGTTCAGACCTATCATACTGGATTACCGTTGCTGACCTACCATGAAAGTGAGCAAATTTAGCAATGCGTAAAGGTTCATAACGAAATTTAGTTAAAAATCATTCAGGACTACACTCAAGTCAATTCAGTTATTGACAGAAGCGGAAAAAGTACGCTGTAACAAGTATGAAATTCTACAAGGGTTTCATATAGACAATCACAGGGCGCCGGTACAGAATAAGGGTAGCAATAAAACGTATTCGGGGCGCGAGTATTTCTTAAAATTGTGATAGTCTATCAGCCTCCAACGAGATTAGAAACGAAACCAAACCAGACCTACCTTGTAGTAGCAAATACCTTTCACTACACAAGCAGACAACCCAGGCAAACAGCCCTCTATTATTACCCCTGACATGAATAATCCGGCAATTTCGCAATGAAAATGGCAAAATAATATGCAGTTCATGTTGCATACAGCTATTTGGACTCAAAAACATGAATTTTCTATCATTATGTCACCGCTTATGTGACAATCATTCGGGATGTTTATCGAAATAACATAATACTGTTATTACCGAATAAATTTAGTAGGATAGTTCTGCACCACCCCAGGAAATAAATGACGACCTAGCTGCCAAACGTATTCTACAATGTTTCTAATTCTCCATTACACTCGCCACAGCCAGAAAACGCTCATTAGCCGAAGTGTTTCTTAACCAATGGGAATGCTCGCACTTATAAGATGTGGTGGCCTTATTACTGGGATCTGAATTACAACATGTGTAGACAAATGGATTTTACTTGCATTCTTGTAAACGTTATTTGGATCGAAAGCGTAGCTACGATTAATATGCTGATGTATCGACTGCAACTAGAACATTTCGAATAATGAGTAGGGGGAATTATGTATGCGACCCTCATCTTCAGCAACGGTCGTAGCTGTTTTCGTTGTTAGCATTTCGTCACATAAATCGGTAAAAATGGAACCCTACTAGTCTCACTTTCTTCACCGTCTATCTGTCTACCCAACCCTCCAAACCTGTTTACCTCGAGCACGGGTAGAAATAATAAGCGGAAATGTATCGCACTTCCCACGGTATACGGTCCCTTGGAGATGTAAAAAAGTAGCTTCTATTTCAACGCAATCCAAAGATACGGCCGTTTATCTAGAGAAAATTAAGGCGAAAAGTCAAAAAATGGATCTAAGAACTGTGCGACCAAACTGCTCAGGTCATCAGTCCCCTAGACCTAGAACTACATGCCCGATGTAGAACTCCAATCTGCGACTGAAGCAGCCTCGCGGTTCGTGACAGAAGCGCATAAAACCGCTCGGACACCGTACCCGGCGAAACCCTTTTCACCTCACGTATAATGATAATACATACTGTCTAGTGAGGATAAACTGTATTCGCCAGCAACTCAGATCGTATGATCACGGAACTTTTACGAAGTTACATTCAAACTTTGTTTGAATATGTCTGCAAAAAATGGTTCAGATGGCTCTGAGCACTATGGGACTTAACTTCTGCGGTCATCAGTCCCCTAGAACTTAGAACTACTTAAACCTAACTAACCTAAGGACATCACACGCATCCATGCCCGAAGCAGGATTCGAACCTGCGACCTTAGTGGTCGCGCGGTTCGATATTGTAGTGCCTAGAACCGCTCGGCCACTCCGGCCGGCGAAGATGTCTGCAATACCCACTTATGATAACCCTAGGAACGTCGTATGCAATACCCACTTCTGAAGACGTTGGCAGATACTGCAGTACCATAACAAGTAGTTAAGAATTTATTGCTATTGATCCATGCTTAGTACTTTATTTCAGTATCAATTCAACGCACCTGAAAATAATGTACAAAAATAAATAAATAGCAAACAACTTCGATGTTCAAATTAAATGTAACTCAGGTGTCGCAATTACAACATAATTTCGTTCTTACATTAACATGACTAGATCTACAGGATTTCTTTGCAATCCATACTTACGTGCCTGTCAGTTTGTCAATTTCATGCCTGTGCATAGTATGTTGGTAGCACTTCGTCGCCTTGCCTGTTATGCTGTATAGCAGACTTTAAAGCTTCGCGGATCAGCATAACGAAAAGGCGAGGGTCTCGCCCGTTTTGTCCACGACTGTACGTCTACACGTCGCTGTAAAACTGATGAATTCAGATATGCATTAATTTCATCACAGGATTCTAAACATTGTATAACTGGTAAAGTTTGTCGAAAACCATCAGATAATAGAACTTGTCTACCACCAAAGAGCGGGTCATTTCCTCTCAAACCTCTGTATGTACAGTGAAGCGCTTCCAATGCTTTCTTTGCTCGTCACAGTACATCCCGCCAATATAATGAGCTGACATGTGTGGAGTACTCAACCAATTCCAGAATATTTAATGATATTCCATGTTGGCGTCTCAGTCATTTGCACATTCAACGGCGGTTTCAGTGGGGAATAAGCTGTTTGGCCACTACTCTAATTTCAGATGATGCGACAGTGTGTGCAATAATATTTTAGTGATTGTGTCGTTCCCAATATACGCTACTGGCAATTAAAATTGCTACACCACGAAGATGACGTGCTACAGACGCGAAATATAACCGGCATGAAGAAGGTACTGTGATGCGCAAATGATTAGCTTTCCAGAGCAATCACACAAGGTTGTCGCCGGTGGCGACACCTACAACGTGCTGACATGATGAAAGTTTCCAACCGATTTCTCATACACAAACAGCAGTTGACCTGCGTTGCCTGGTAAAACGTTGTTTTGAAGCCTCGTGCAGGGAGGAAAAATGCGTACCATCACGATTCCGATTTTGATAATGGTCGGAGTGACGCCTATCACGATTGCGGTTTATCGTATCGCGACATTTCTGCTAGCGTTGGTCGAGATCCAGTGACTGTTGGCAGAATATGGAATCGGTGGGTTCAGGAGGCTAATACGGAACGCCATGCTGGATTCCAACGGCCTCGTGTCACTAGCAGTCGAGATGACAGGCATCTTATCCGCATGGCTGTAACGGATCGTGCAGCCACGTCTCGATCCCTGAGTCAACAGATGGGGACGTTTGCAAGACATCAACCATCTGCATGAACAGTTTGACGACATTTGCAGGAGCATGGAATATCAGCTCGGAAATCATGGCTGCCGTTACCCTTGATGCTGCATTACAGACAAGAGCGTCTGCTATGGTGTACTCAACGACGAACCTTGGTGCTCGAATGGCAAAACGTCATTTTTTCGGATCAATCTTGGTTATGTTTACAGCTTTATGATGGGCGCATCCGTGTTTGGCGACATCGCAGTGAACGCACATTGGACGCATGTATCCGTCATCCCCATACTGGCGTGTGACCCGGCGTGATGGTATGGTGTGCCATTAGATGCACGTCTCGGTCACCCCTTGTTCGCACTGACGGCACTTTGAACAGTGGAAGTTACATATCAGATGTGTTACGACCCTGGCTCTACCCTTCATTCGGTCCCTCTGAAACCCTACATTTCAGCAGGATAATGCACGACCGCTTGTTACAGGTCCTGTTGGGGCCTTTCTGGATACAGAAAATGCTCGACTGCTGCCCTGGCCAGCACATTCTCCAGAACTCTCACCAATTGGAAACGTCGGGTCAATGGTGTTCGTGCAACTGGTTAGTCACAATACGCCAGTCACATCTCTTGATGAACTGTGGTATCGTCTTGAAGCTGCGTGGGAAGCTGTACCTGTACACGCCATTCAAGCTCTGTTTGACTCAATACCCAGACGTATCAAGGCCGTTATTACGGACAGAGGTGGTTGTTCTTGGTACTGATTTTTCAGGATCTGTGCACCCAAATTGCGTGAAAATGGAATCACACTTCAGTTCTAGTATAATATAATTGTCCAATGAATACCCGTTTATCATCTGTATTTCTTCTAGGTGTAGCAATTTTAATGGCCAGTAGTGTATGTGTAGCGAGGAAAGTTTCTCCTCGCGCATCTAGAAAACACAATGCACCGCTTTCGCTTGTAATTGCATGCTAATTCTGCCAAATGTAGCAGGTTATTCTGGAACCTATTTTTGAAGATTACTTTGAACAAACGGATCCAGTTCCTACACAACAAAATGGGTTTTTCTTTGCTCATCATAGTCGAAGTGTCATTCGCTGATCGCTCTTGACACTGCGTTGGCTTCCACTTACTACGGAAATGTGTCACTTATGCGGGGTTGCTCGGTCATTGTACCCCATTCTTTTTAATTACCTAGGCTCACATTTTGGGCTAGTTGAATTGCTGGTCTCACTTTGGAGTTCACGAGTGATTTTTGCGCTGATTTCATGCGATATCTTTCAACTATCCTCCGCAATGACAGATAGTCCGTGTCCGTTAATATATGAGGTCTGGCTGGTCTTGATTTAGGTGTGGGTAACCGAGCGAGGTGGCGCAGTGGCTAGAACACGGGAGGACAACGGTTCATTCCCGCGTCCAGCCATCTTGCTTTAGGTTTTCTGTGATTTCCCAAACTCGCTCCAAGCAAATTCCGGGATGGTTCCTCTGAAAGAGCACGGCCGACTTCCTTCCCCATCCTTTCCTAATCCGATGAGACCTATGATGTCACTGTCTGGTCTCCTCCCCCAAACAACCCAACCCAAACTACCTCGTTTCCGCTTCACAGCTGCATTGCAACACTCGAATGGAACAGCTTTAGATTAGCTGAAATGTCTCTGGTGGATTTGGTACTAAGGTGACATCCAGCAACTAGTCCACGTTCGAAGTCACTAAGCTATCCCGATTCAGCCGCCCTGCTGCTTCTACTACTCATGTAAAACACATTATTCCTTGTCTCCACGTTTGGTGATATCTCTTCGTCAATTACCAATTACGTGGGGGTCTCCAGATCTTTTTAACAAATGGCGTATTTGTCTAGCAGTACATAATAATTTTTACCCAATAAAATATCTTTACTGAAATGATGAAAACAACCGTTTACGAGCCTAATGTTAATGTATGGGGGTCATAGCTTATTTAAGAGATCAACGGCAATCCTTCTGGCAAAAACAAAACGCCATTGAACGTTATCCAGACAGAGCAATGAACTAATACTAGTCTTATTTCCTTTGTTTCCGTCGTGATTATACCTAATGGAGGTAACCTACACAGTGGCCGCTGTTTTTCTTGTTGATGTCTTCAGTCTGAAGGCTAGTTTGACGCAAAACCTAACGCTAGTCTGTCCAGTGACAGCAGATTCATCTGTGTTTATCTGTTGCAACCGACATTCTCTTGAACTTGATTACTGCAATCAAGTATTGGTCTGTTTCTATATGAGTGGTTCTCAGCCAGGGGGTAATTACTCTCTGAGGGATAAAATGAAATTTCCTAAGGGTAAAAACTAAACGAAGCGATTCTATTTCCGGCACGATACTAGATTATTTCAAAAGATAATTACTGTTATTAAAATTTTGTAAGTATGCAGTACTGACTACCTAAGATATCAACAATTACTTGTTCTCAGTTAGCAGCATTAATGCAGCAGATGTTACATAGTCCATCCACCATACACAAATGTTGTGCTTTCTCCCATACATCGCTAAATAAGACATATACATAACAAATGGTAGATATCTGAAGAAATTGTTTTCTCCAAATTGTAAAGAGTACCTGCAGTAGCGTGGAAACTGCTTCATTACTCGCTTATAAAATCAAAAAATGAATTAATTGACAACACGACGCAGCAGTAACTACATAAGGGGTACTAAAGTGCTGTACAGTGTATTACTATTACAATTCTTTCTTTTCTCAGACGTTATGTCTGGTCAAAAATGGAAAGTGACGTGGACCTTGACCAAGCGTGACTTCCTTTTAACTGTACGATATATGATATATTGCATTTAGGAACTTTCGGGTGATTGAACATGTATCAATAATTACGGATTTCTGTAGTTGTATATATAAGTTTGGATGTAGCTGTATTGCATTGACATACTGGTGGATATTGTGTGGTATGACTCCTGTAGTTGATAGTATAATTGGTATAATGTCAACTTTATCCTGATGCCACATGTCCTTGACTTCCTCAGCCAGTTGGATGTATTTTTCAATTTTTTCTCCTGTTTTCTTTTGCATATTTGTTGTATTGGGTATGGATATTTCGATTAGTTGTGTTAATTTCTTCTTTTTATTGGTGAGTATGATGTCAGGTTTGTTCTGTGGTGTTGTTTTATCTGTTATAATGGTTGTGTTCCAGTATAATTTGTATTCATCATTCTCCAGTACGTTCTGTGGTGCATACTTGTATGTGGGAACGTGTTGTTTTATAAGTTTATATTGTAAGGCAAGCTGCTGATGTATTATTTTTGTACATTGTCATGTCTTCTGGGGTATTCTGTATTTGCTAGTATTGTACATCCGCTTGTGATGTGATCTACCGTTTCTATTTGTTGTTTGCAAAATCTGCATTTATCTGTTGTGGTATTGGAATCTTTAATAATAAGCTTGCTGTAATATCTGGTGTTTATTGTTTGATCCAATATTGCAATCCTGAATCCTTCCATCTCACTGTATATATTGCCTTTTCTTAGCCATGTGTTAGATGCATCTTGATCGATGTGTGGCTGTGTTAGATGATAAGGGTGCTTGCCATGTAGTGTTTTCTTTTTCCAATTTACTTTCCTCGTATCTGTTGATGTTATGTGATCTAGAGGGTTGTAGAAGTGGTTATGAAATTGCAGTGGTGTAGCTGATGTATTTATATGAGTGATTGCTTTGTGTATTTTGCTAGTTTCTGCTCGTTCTAGAAAGAATTTTCTTAAATTGTCTACCTGTCCATAATGTATGTTTTTTATGTCGATAAATCCTCTTCCACCTTCCTTTCTGCTTAATGTGAATCCTTCTGTTGCTGAAAGTATGTGATGTATTCTATATTTGTGGCATTGTGGTCGTGTAAGTGTATAGAGTGCTTCTAGGTCTGTGTTAGTCCATTTCACTACTCCAAATGAGTAGGTCAATATTGGTATAGCATAAGTATTTATAGCTTTTGTCTTATTTCTTGCTGTCAATCCTGTTTTCAGTATGTTTGTTGGTCTTTGTCTATATTTTCCTTTTAGTTCTTCTTTAATATTTGTTTTATCTATTCCAATTTTTTGTCTGTATCCTAGATATTTCTAGGCATCTGTTTTTCCATCGCTTCTATGCAGTCGTTGTGGTTATCCAATATGTAATCTTCTTGTTTAGTGTGTTTTCCCTTGACTATGCTATTTTTCTTACATTTGTCTGTTCCAAAAGCCATATTTATATCATTGATGAAAACTTCTGTTATCTTTAGTAATTGGTTGAGTTGTTGATTTGTTGCTGCCAGTAGATTTAGATCATCCACGTATAGCAAATGTGTGATTTCGTGTTGGTATGTTTCAGTAATATTGTATCCATAATTTATATTATTTAGCACGTTGGATAGTGGTTTCAGAGCAAGGCAGTACCAGAGAGGACTTAATGAGTCTCCTTGGTATATTCCACGTTTAATCTGTATTGGCTGTGATATTATTTGAATTTGTTTGTATATTTAGTGTGGTTTTCCAATATTTCATTACTATGTTTAGGAACTGTATCAATTTAGGATCTACTTTGTATATTTCCAATATTTGTAGTAACCATGAGTGGGGTACACTATCAAAAGCTTTTTGGTAACCAATGTATGCGTAGTGCAGCGACCTTTGTTTAGTTTTAGCTTGATATGCCACCTCTGCATCTATTATCAGTTGCTCTTTACATCCTCGTGCTCCTTTGCAACAGCCTTTTCGTTCTTCATTTATAATTTTGTTCTATGTTGTATGTGTCATTAATTTCTGTGTAATGTCTGAAGTTAATATTTTGTATATTGTTGGTAGCCATGTTATGGGGCGATATTTAGCTGGGTTTTGCTGTGTCTGCTTGATCTTTAGGTTTCAGATAAGTTATTCCATGTGTAAGTGTATCAGAGAATGTGTATGGGTCTGCAGTGTAACTGTTAAATAATTTAGTTAGATGTGAATGTGTTGAGGTGAACTTCTTTAACCAGAAATTTGGTATTTTATCTTTTCCAGGGGCTTTCTAAGCTTAATTGCTTGGCTGACTTCATGTTGCAAAATTATCACTGCAGGCATTCGCATTATCATCTTTTATGTGTCTGTTTCTGCTTGTATCCACCGTGCATGCCTGTTTAGTTGTACCAGGTTTGACCATATGTTGCTCCAGAAGTGTTCAATGTATGTTATGCTTGGTGGATTGTCTATTTTAATGTGTGTGTTATCTATTGTCTGGTAAAATTTCTTTTGGTTTGTGTTGAATGTTTGGTTTTGTTTCCTTCTATTTTCACTTTATTATTATTATTATTATTATTACTATTACTATCAGTGGCTGTGGTCAAACACAAGGAATTAACAACCTGCAGTCTTCCAGTTCCTATCAGTTTACAAGTAAGGAGTGCAGCAATCAGGTGGTTTACCAACAGTGAGTATAGTGCACACGTTTTAACTTCGTTTATTCTAATTGGGGTTGCAGTGTGCAGGTCAAGCAAGTGCTGCAATCGAAAGAAGAATTCAGAGGAAGTACGTTTTGTAAAATATGTCTACCTTCTCTGTGGATAGTTATCTTTCTTATCTAAGGAGGAGTTGTGGATAGAACTTACAATCTGCCACGAATTCCTTCGTCAATCGCTACAACATATAACACGCACATATACACAAACTAAATATCAGTCACCTTTCATCACTTTAAAAATTAAATTTTTTCCAAGAAAACTCTTTCGTTCTACTGTTTAGTTAGGTGTTAAAGTTGGTGATTGTGTGGGAGATGGCGGGTGGTCAACAGACTGCAGGAAGTGGGGGAGAGGGGGGGGGGGGGGGGAAAGGCTGGGTACTAGCTAATGTCGAATTACATTCAAGGGTAATAGTCTATGAAAGGTTGGAAACCACTGTTTTAGGGTCTCTTATGTTACCGAATAGGCCATTCTTTGATACTTCGGGATGTACCCTACCAGATGATAAATCATGCCATTTATTTTCTTCCCAGTACCAGTTAGTACCTTTTCTTTAGTTATCACACCAAACCAGATTTATAGTACATGTTAATATACTACTGAGATCTGCCGACATAGCTGCTTGTGTTAGGAAGCCGCTTCTGTGAGTGACAGAGTTGGGCCTGGCCGAAGATCTAATATGCCTAGAGAATTAACATCCGCCTAGACAGCTGCGTGTATTAGCACCTTGCTTCCTCAGGTTGGAGAGGGGAACCTGACTGTGGATGGAATTAGCGTAAGGGATTGACGAACACGGGCCCAGGTAGCTGTATGTATTAACATTCTACTCCCGGGATTTGGAGAGACGAGCCTGACATCTGATCGAATGTGCGTAGAGCTGGTGAGCTGGCCAGTATGGATATGGTTTGTAGGTGGTTTCACACATTCTACTAGGTGAACACTGTCTAGTCCCCAAGTCTCATATCAGACACACGTTATCCAATCGTTCCACATACATTCTCATACTTTATCATGAACTTTATTATAGACACTGATAGGTGGGCTACTAAAATTCCGCCCTGGTAATGTTGTTGGAGTAAGCAAGGGCCACAAGCCACTAATTGCCACTTACATCACCAAAACAGTGAAACAAATGTCGTTCTCCTAGAGTATGGAAACTGGCAAGGAAGAAGAAGTTAAGATTCAATTACCATTTTGCATTTTGCATCTCCTCAACTTGGATCATCATCAGTTATTTTGCTACCCATGTAGTAGAACTCATCCTTTACTTTTAGTCTCTCAAGTTCTAGTCGAATTCTCTCGAGAACACCTGAGTTAATTCGACTCAGCTCCATAAAACTTTGGACGAATCGTACAGCACAGTTGGTTTCCCCACATCTACGTACAGAGTGTCATTTAGTGTGGAGTGTCATGGTGTGGCCCCCAGAGGGCGGAATTGACGGATGCATGTTGGCCGTGAGCGCCTCTAAAAGGGAGTTGGTCGCATGCATAGACGGCGTCGGATTCTGACAGCTGCAGAAAGCCACGCCAGCAACATTTTCTGGAGGCGAGCACCATTGCTGCGGTGGACTAACTTGTGGCATATCGCCAGGGGTCAGAACGGCGTGGGTTGTCCCTGAAGGCGTTAGGTTACCCAGTGGCTCCACGAAGAACAACGAGCGAGTTCTGGGCAGAGCCGGGACGAGGGCATCGAAAAACTGCCGAGCTTCTAAACTGTCAGCCGGACGTCGTTATCGTCTGCACAGGCCGCGGCCATTGTGTGGGCACAGCAGCAAGGTGTGGTGGTTGGGGCCTCTCGCGGCTGAACAGACAGCGCTCCTAGTAGTGGTAGAAAAAGAGGATTCCAGTTGTCAGGGGGAGCACTACCTGCGTGCTTTTGCAACTGAAATTTAAGCGTTGGTGGCTTTATGGTTGAAACAGTGCAATATGTGGTATATGAATAGTGCATAGGGTGTATTACATAGCACCAACTTTCGGCATGGAAGTCATTTTTGTTGGGTGTGGTTGTTTATTGACAGCGAGTGTGTGCGCTATGAGCGAGAGAACTAAACTACACGCTGTGAGTGAGGTTGTGTTAATACCGAAGTTTTTGTTTGAACTGTGGTGTGAGCGTGTCTGCTGAGTACTCATTTTTTTACTTGTTCTGTGTAAATAATGAAGTGTTTGTATTATTGTACAAGAATTTATTGATATCTATGCGTAGGTAGTTTGGTAGAGACTTTGTGTGCAGGTTCTTGGGTTAGCTATCTGGTAATGGTAGTAGTAGCAGACAGGTGCGTAGTTGTCTGTTGTGACATAGTTAACTTTAAAAGATGTGTTCTATCTAATGTTTTACTGCTAAAGTAGTCTCAGAATTGTTATAAATGGAGACCAGGCATTGTAAACTCTAAATTGTGTTTCCGAGTTGTGCACGTTAGAGCAAAGGATGGCTTCCATTATTTTATTTATCGGAAGTCTTCCTTGTGTTAATTGTACGTAGCCCTACTTATTAATATTTATGGGCTACAGAAATAATTTGTTTTGGTGAAGTGTCTTTATATACCGTACAGATTATGTGAATAAAATAATAGTTAACTGAGACTCACATCTGCACAATGCAAGGTTACATGAATTTATGCAAGGTAATCGGCACCAAGTATTGGTAGGAGGAAAAATGAATTTGTTTTACGCCTGAGCCCTAGGAGACAGTTCCAGGTCCGTCAAAGCCACTTGGCCGGTGCAGCGGAAGTGAAAGTGGCTGGCGATCCCAGGAAGTCTAAGCCAGAAATGGGAAAAATCCTGGTAAAAGGCATTTTGATGCTGAAGAGGACAGAAATGCTCAAAGAAACGGCGGAGATTAAGACAAACTGAGACATGGCTTCTTACAGCTATTGGAGACTATAATCATTTACGTTCAAATATTAATACAGGGTGATTCAAAAAGAATACCACAACTTTAAAAATGTGTATTTAATGAAAGAAACATAATATAACCTTCTGTTATACATCATTACAAAGAGTATTTAAAAAGGTTTTTTTTCACTCAAAAACAAGTTCAGAGATGTTCAATATGGCCCCCTCCAGACACACGAGCAATATCAACCCGATACTCCAACTCGTTCCACACTCTCTGTAGCATATCAGGCGTAACAGTTTGGATAGCTGCTGTTATTAATCGTTTCAAATCATCAATGGTGGCTGGGAGAGGTGGCCGAAACACCATATCCTTAACATACCCCCATAAGGAAAAATCGCAGGGTATAAGATCAGGGCTTCTTGGAGACCAGTAATGAAGTGCTCTGTCACGGGCTGCCTGGCGGCCGATCCATCGCCTCGGGTAGTTGACGTTCAGGTAGTTACGGACAGATAAGTGCCAATGTGGTGGCGCTCCATCCTGCTGAAATATGAATTGTTGTGCTTCTTGTTCGAGCTGAGGGAACAGCCAATTCTCTAACATCTCCAGATACTGTAGTTCAGTTACAGTAGCACCTTCGAAGAAAAAGGGACCAAAAACTTTATTGGCTGAAATGGCGAACAAATGTACAACTAAATGAAACTTTATAGCTCCCTTAATTCGCTGACAGATAGTGCTTAGCTCTGCCTTTTGTCGTTGCAGAGTTTTAAATTCCTACAGTTGTGGTATTCTTTTTTAATCACCCTGTATAACTAAAAACACATCTGTGAACTCAGAAAAATTAGGTGCATCCAATGACACAATAGTATGTCAATATCCCTAAAACTAAAGAAGTAAAACTAAAAAAGTAAAGCTAAAGACGTTAACATTTCACAGAATATTTCAGGCAGTTACGACATGTAATATCTCTGATGAAACATTGCACTATACCTGTCACCTCTGAGTGCTGTGTATCTGTATCAGTTTTATTCCTTGATTTATTACGTCTTCTATATCTCTTTTATTACGCAAGTGTTTTTCAGAACAACGTCTCTCCAAATTTACACAGCAAATGAGCACAGCAACATATTTTGTCATATTTGCATTTTCATTTAACGAACTGTTTACCATTTCGCCAATAATTGTATTGGCTGTTGAAAAAATGTTGTAATTCAAAAGTGGCCAGTGGCATGTGTAAGCCGAATCCACAGTAGAAAAGAGAACCAAAACACTTGTGTCAAGACGGCATAAATAATTATTTTACCGTCGTTAAATGACAGTCTGTGTCACTTAATGTGAGCAATATTGCGCAAGAATGCTGGCTACCATCTATTACTTACATTTGTTATAGACTATCTGAATAAAACTGAATGCTGATAAAATTTCCTTACTTAATCAATGCTGTAATAAATTAATTTAGTCCAAGGAGTGGTCAAGTTGAGTCAAATACTGCCTGTAGAGCTTAAGAACGATGTATTTTTGGTGGGTCCTTCAGCCTTCATCCAATGGAAAAGCAGGCAGTAGCAGAACACAATGGGTATTAAGTGGAGGTTTGGACTTTTCGAGTGAAGGGCGCAAGGAGCGATTCTGGACACTTGGATGTTCTTTCTGGAAAAGGCATATCTGATTGAGGTATCTATGGGTCTGATAGGGTGGGTGTATTCTGGGCTGTGAACAGCCACTTCCATGCTTTAACTTCTGGAGGGACTTTAAATTTCGAGAGTACGAATCTATTTGCGCTCGTATTATGGAGTTGAGCGTAGACACAGTATGAGTTACTATTCTTTTTATCACATGTCTTAATTTGTAAATCACCATGTTGAACTCTGATCTGCTTTACGCTTGTCAACATTAAGTGTACGAGGTGTGACAATAAAGTAACGAGACTGATGTGAAAAGAAATGTTGCTTCCCGTTTTAGTTAAGTTTAGTGTTGTCTCCTTCAAAGTAGTTCCCTTCTGATTGCACACAATTTTTCCACCGCTTCTGTAATTGATGGTAAAATTTCTGGAACCCATCTTCCGTAATATCCTCCGAGACCCTCGTCACAGCTTTTTGGACGTCTTGTGTTGTTGGAAAATGGTGTCCCTTGACCGCCGTTTTGACTTTTGGAAATAGAAACAATACTGGTGTATAAGCTGGCTGTGATAGTACTGTAATTGGTTTCGAGGTTGAAAAAAAAAATGTTCACATGGCTCTGAGCACTATGGGACTTAACAGCTATGGTCATCAGTCCCCTAGAACTTAGAACTACTTAAACGTAACTAACCTAAGGACAGCACACAACACCCAACCATCACGAGGCAGAGAAAATCCCTGACCCCGCCGGAAATCGAACCCGGGAACCCGGCGTGGGAAGCGAGAACGCTACCGCACGACCACGAGATGCGGGCTTCACATGTGTGTGAAACCTTATGAGACTTAACGGCTAAGGTCATCAGTCCCTAATCCTACACACTACTTAACCTAAATTATCCTAAGGACAAACATACACCTATGCCCGAGGGAGGACTCGAATCTGGATCAGCCGCATAGTCCATGACTGCAGCGCCTTAGACCGCCCGGCTAATCCCGCACGGCTTTCTGAGGTTAAAATTTCTCTACTGACAGAGCAGTATGGGATGGCGCATTATCGTGATGCAGAATCCAATTATCTTTTACAAAGTATTTCTAAAATTTCTTTGTAGTAATATAGGTTAACTGTTTGTCCAGGAGGCACCCACTCTTTATGAACAATTCCCTTGGAATCAAAAAAACACTCAAGCATGCATGGTCGTCAACTGTGTATAATGTATTATGTAAGAATAGAATAGATGCTGAATGATGAATGCATGCAGCTTGCCGCTAACTTTGTGTAATGTCTTGTCTGTATAGACGTGTATCTGGTGCCTTTAAGATCCCTTCACTTTCACACATAAATCTATACAGTAAAGTAAGGGCCTCCCGTTTTGTCTTTAGGCTGATCCGTGATAAGACAAGCGAAAAATTAGACAAATGGAGGATTATTAGTATTTCTCTAATTTTCATTCGCTCTCTCTCTCTCTCTCTCTCCTTATCTATGTACAGGTTTTGATATAATATTTCATTACGTGAAATCAGCCAAATAGAATCTCTGGTGGAGCCCTTCGTCTTAGTATTCAGCGGCTGGCTTGCTGTAAGAGATCTTTACATTTATTATTATTGTTAAGCGCTGCATTCAGTTGGGAAAATCAATCGTTTGAACAATTCGTTCCTTTTACGAAAGATTTCGAATTCCAGATGTGTACGAAGCCTTTTTGGACGATTTAACAAAGACTCGGTGATTGCAGGCTCTCTTCGACACAGCTGAAACTTCCCCACTAATTACAGGGCCAACGCGATCATCAATGATTCAGACAAAGAACTCATTCGTTCATTCACTCCAGAATTAAAGGGGTCACAAACCTTATTTATGAAGGAAATTGTATATTCAACCCATCTCCATTACATGTCCAGATCTCTGTTGATTCCAAGTCATAATTATTTTCCGTTTACAGTCTTTCTCTCTCTTGAAACAACCCGCTAGTGGCACAAATGTTAATAGCTCGCTTTAGCGAGAAGAAAAGCAAATATGTATCTCTCGGAAAACACCTCAATCCTTCAACCGATACTTCGAAGCTGTCCTAGTTACCAGTCTCTAACAACCATGGAGAATACATACATGTATCTCTGTTATTCCAAAGAATAAACGTACTAGAAAATACTTTGGCGTCGACGAGCTGTCGGCGCATATATTACTAGAAAATCAGATCAGATACTTTTCCAAAGTGAATGAATGTGGATGGTTTGATTGGCAATGATTAACTGGTGCGTGGTAGAGGGTATTTTCTGTGGGGACATTACAATGCCCCTCGCAGCGAGCGAAGTTTGTAAGCTTAATTTTGATTTACCGAACACACTTCGCGAGCTATCTATTAGTGTGAATAACCCGGAAGTGATGATTGTCAGTCCTCCGACTGGAAAAAAAATTATGTTTAAGACAGACGAAGAAAAGGAATATTGAAAACAGAAGAAATGAAGAGACAGGTACCGCGGCTGTATTGCTTTTACGTGCACTAAGGTGTTATGTCTGCTGTGCACAACCAAGGAAGATAATCTTTCATGAAACTGTTATCACGGTCTACCCATTCGGGAACTTTCTGAAGCAGGGAACCTTGGAAAACCTCTTAAGCCTAGACCCCCAGCCTACGGTACATAGAAGATAGGAAAGCCTACAGAAGAGAAAAAATAATTTTGAAATTGATCTCTAAAGGAAAGATAGGGATCGATTAAATCTTGCGGTGCTGAAACTCCCCCGGATCTTGCATGTCCCCGTTGCGGTGGTGAAACTCCCCCGGATATTGCATGTCCCCGACGTCCACATTTGTAGTCGGTCTTCTGCGCGGCCCACAATGGGAAGAGTTGAAGGGACAGGGATACCCGAATTCACATGCAACATTCATTCCAAAAGAATTAGCAATGACCGAAAGGGAAACTCTTACTGTAAAAGAACTGGTTAGGTAGCACCGTCCAAGATGCTTCATGCATCCTTTTTCTTACGATGTACTGCAAGGAATTTAGCCATTGACGTAAGTTTTCCATTTAGCCATTGACTAATGCTGTTGCCAAAAACATCATCATATTTACTCTAGTTTGAATATTCTTTTGGACTTTGCATCCCCACTTGTGCTTATAAGTCCAAAAATTCTGACACATTTCTGTCAATGATTTATTCTTCGTAATTTAAAGGATTCATGCAACTTACAGTAGATTTTGGATTCAAATCATCGAATAATGGAAAGTGTGGTTCATTTTATACAAAGACATCATCCATCATTTCCTTGAAAAGTCGTATAATTTATCTATACTCAAAAAATTTTTATCCTAAATACATATATTTCTCCGCTTGATTGCTGTAATGTAAAAGTTATTAGCATTGAGGAATGCGGATTCACTTCTTTCATTTATTCTCTGATTCATCCGGCGTTCATACATGCACATAAATGGAAACGGATTTTTCGAAAAAAAATTCCAAAACGAACAAGACCCATTAAATAACTACTAATTCTATGAATATTCCTTTCTTTTAACATTCAACAATAAATTTAGAACTCTTAACGTCTAATTATAACACTTTTTTTTTCAACATCAATCAGTTTACCCTCGCGTTTGATGCGAGTCTCTTACAAAGCATATCTGTGTCGTCTATATCGATTCTAACTCTCGCGCCGACGTCAACTGCTTTGCGCGGGAAATTATCTTTGCGGCGTTAACCGTCACTCATGATTCACTGCCTAAATGCATCCCTTCACACGTTTACACATCTAAGCGTGCACTTGAAATTATCTATGAACATTCACTAGGAACCTCTTTGATTATGCAACGTCATTTGCGGGAAACATTTCATTCTTCTTGAAGGTCAGTCAGATCCTTTATAAATCTTGATGACATTAGCAATGCTAAAGTTCCATGTTTACCCAAACACAGGTGAAGCCTATCTCCACTATCTTCTTTGCAGCACTCGATAGTAATAGTTAGTCACTATTTCTATAATCTGTGTCACTGATGAATTATTTCAGTTTAAAGTTTTCTAACACTACACACACACAGTTTATTGTTATGTTTTTACGAGCGTTCATCTCTGTCACTCGCAACACCATTCCTCCCTATCTTCTAATCTTCATTAAATTTTTTCAAGTCGTTATGGGAAAATAACCCTTTAATTTTGTTAGATCCCGGGTATGCTAACAGATAAGCCCCAGGATTCGGAATTTGTAGAATAATCTACGGGCAAGTATATAATAACTCCTATTTCTTTATACTCTTCTTTATTAAGGATGATTTGGTATGTCTTTTGACTAGTACCTTCTCTCCGACATGGTATGTCTGTACCCTCTTGATTAATTTGTCATCTTGTTGTTTTCTCTGATCAGCCTTTTTCGTCATATTTATGATGGCTTGTCTTATTTTTTCTTCCCAAGGCATCTCAGCTTCCTGAGTTTTGGGCATATGTTCAGTCCAGAAGTTTTCCTCTTTTGCTTCGAACATCAATTCATGAGGTGTATATCCAGTGGAGGAGTGGGTCATGTTGTTGTATATCTGTTCAAATTCTTCCACATAATTTGCCCACGCCGTCTGCTTATTATGGCAATACGTCCTCATAAATCGATTGAACTCTCTAAAAATTCTTTCAACCAAATTGCCTTGTGGGTGGTAAAATGATGTTAGTATGTGTTTCACACCGACTTGAGACAAAGCCTGTTTCCATCGGAGTCCCGTGAATATCTTAGCATTGTCTGTTATGATCGCTTTCGGTATACCAACATGTGGAAGATAATCCCTTGTCAATCTTAATACAATTACTTTGGCTGTAGCCGCCTTTATCGGACATAGCTTTACGTATTTCGTACACACATCGAGAAATGCCAACACATATCTAACACCACCTCTTGAAGTAGGTAACGGTCCACACAGATCGCACGAAATTAATTCCTTTGGTTCTTGGACTAATATAGAGCATAATGGGTGCTTACTCCCTTTTGAATCCGGCTTTGTTTTTTGACAGATTATGCATTTCTTCAAGACCTCATGCACTCTGCGCTTTATGTTGGGAAAATAACAGTACCCACTTATCTTGTCTGCACTCTTTGTCGCACCGAAATGTCCCCAGGTTAAATGGATGAACCATACGAGTTTCTCTATTTGCGCCTCAGGTATACAAACACACCAACGGACTTTGCTGGGCCTTCCACAGCGGAAAAATAATACGCCATTTACCAGCTTGTAATAATTTGCCATCTGATCCGAAGGTTGCTGTTGTAACCTTTGAATGACACTTCCCCATTGAGCATCTTTTTTTTGTAACTGTGCCATATGTGCACACAAATTGACGTAGTACGTCTTAAATGGATTTTCCTGCAGCAGCAATACAGGGAATTCTGAGTTATTATTTACTTCAATCTCTTTGGTCAAATCCTGCGGTGACCTTGATAGAGCGCCAGCAATAATGTTTTGCTGTCCTGAGACATGCACGATCTTTAACTGGTATTGTTGCAGAGCGAGAGTCCATCTAGCCAGTCTGGGATGTAACAGTTTACACGTTTGTAAAAACGTTAATGATTGATGATCGCAATATACGATAGTCTTTGACCATATAGATAATAATGAAATTTTTTAAATCCCCAGACGACCGCAAGGGCCTCTAATTCTGTCGTCGTGTAAGTTCGTTCACATTTGCACAAAACACGACTAGCAAACGCAATAGGACAGAAGGTGAGTTGTCCATTTATCTTGCGTACTTGGAAAAGGCACGCTCCAATACCCACATTCGACGAATCTGTTGACAAGTAAAATTCTTCTTGCATGTCCGGATGGTACAAAAGCGGTGCATTTACTAATTGCTTCTTCATCTTTTCGAATGCTTCTTGACACTCTAATGTCCAGAGCCAGGGCACATCCTTCTTCAGCAGACTATTTAGAGCTGCTGCGTTCATGGCCTGATTTGTTATGAATCTTCTAAAAAATGAGGCAAGACCCATAAACCCTTTTAATTGCCTCCTATTTCTGGGTGTTGGAAACTTACTAATCGCAATTAGCTTCTCCTTGGTTGGTAAAATTCCCTTTGCGTCAATTATATGCCCCAGGAACTTGATTCTGTTTACTGCAAAATGGGATTTCTGTAGGTTAGCAGTTATTCCCATGGTTTTGAACACGTCCAACACCCGGCTCAGTAAGGTAATATGCTCCTCCCAAGTTTTCGATGCAATAAGCAAATCATCAACAAACACTGTTATCCTGCTTCTGAGTTCTGGGCCTAGTGCATAATCTAGAGCTGCTATAAAGATTCCAGCACTAATGTTGAGTCCAAAAGGAACTACGGTGAATTGGTAACATCTTCCGGAATAAATGAAAGCCGTATATTTCCTTGATGACTCATCCAGCTTGACTTGCCAATAAGAGCTCTGCAAATCAATGCTCGTCAAATATTGGACATCCTGGAACCGTTGAATAAGTTCGTCTATGTTTTCCGGATGTGTTCTCACTGGAATTATGATTTTATTTATTTCTCTGGCGTCGAGTACCAGTCTAACAGTCCCATTTGCTTTTGGCACGACAAACAATGGGGAGCAGTATGGGCTTGTAGAGGGTTCGATCAAACCCCATTTCAACATGCGATCTATTTCCTTTTGAACTTGAGCCTTTAACCTCCAGGGAACAGGATAGAAAGTTCTACAATACGTTTCGTGCGGCTTGACGTAGAGATGGCACATGTATCCCTTAATAACTCCTGGCCTTTCATCAAACACGTTTTCATACGTTAATAATAATTCATTGAGCTGCTTCTTCTGATCTTCGATAATGCAGTCGGATTCATTTAACTTTTCAAACACTAATTGACCGAAATTTTCTTTGACTTAGAACTCATTAATTACGTGCTCTTTCGAATTTTGTGCCGTCCTGATTACTTGCACACTGATCCCACAATTATATTTTCTCGTAAGGCTTTCCTTTTTCAACAACTCCAACTCAATTTCTTGTTTATTAACATTCAACCAAATTTTTCCTGTTCTAAATCTATTCTGCATCCGTATTGACGTAGGCTGTCGACTCCGATAATGCAATCTACCACCAAATTTTTCACAACAAGGAATGTGCTTAATATTGCTACATTTCCGACTTCTACACTAAGTAGTGACTGCACTTTTACATTGGCCGATCTAGCCCCAACGGCGCCTATTATTCTGCAATTTTGAACTGTAAAAATTGGTACTCGTCTTATATTTCTGATCTTGTTGAATAGTGCCTCCGAAATAACATTTGTGGTTGCAGCTGTGTCTAAAACCGCCACTCTAGGTACGGTCTCCAAAATGACTTGCACTTCGGCTACTGCCACCTGTTCCTTATCCTCATCTTGTGGTTCTAAGTCCTCGGTCAGTTCATCTGCCAGTAATCGTCCATCATTATACGTTAGCATGGGTACATATGTCCTGTTGCCCCTCAACCAATTGTTGACCGCTCCTCCGGGGCACGAGTGGGTCCTTACAAGTTTGTTGGATTTTGATTTGTTTGCTGGTTGACATCATCCGTCACTTCGGTAATTACCGGTTGATTCGTAGATGTCCGTCCCCACTGATGTTGGTTATTTGAATTCATTCCCCCCGGTTGATTCCACTTTCTATTATTGTTATTATTCCAGGCTTGGGGTCTGAAATTCCTTTCGTTCCCCCACACGGGATGATATCTTTTCCCATTCCTGTTGTTCCTTGGATAGCCCCTCGCAAGACTATTGCCGGGATTACTATTGAGATTTTGAGGGGTTTCTCCATTATTTAACGATCTCTGTTCATTCCCTTGCCTACCGTTTGGCGGAGGTTCTATCTCCCTATATTGGAATCTGTTATTACGGGCTTTCTGGTTGTTCTCTTCGATAATATCTATATGGTCTAACGTCGTGAGGAACGACTCCAAGTCTTTATCGTTGCCGTAAATCAATTGATTCCGGATGCTAGTTGGTAGTCTTGCCTTAAGTATGTTTATTATGTCTTACAAGGGCATAGGTCTGTCCCAGTATCTTGTTTTATTTATATATTTTTCGAAATACTTCCTAAGGCTTCCTTTTGAAAAGGAGAAAGGCTCCGGGTAGAGCACCTCCTGCCTTAGGCGTTCCTGTACCCCTTCTGACCAGAACTTTGCTAAAAACGCCTTCTCAAAATCGTCATATGTCGAGCAAACAGAAGTCATGTCCGAGGCCCAGATCGCCCGCGAACCTTGTATATATCCTGTAACAAAACTGATCTTCTGCCACTCCGACCAATTTCTGGGTAGCACTCCTCTGAAACTTCGAATAAAAACAATTGGATGGACCCCCTTTTGTCAGGGTTAAAAATCTGGAATTGCCGATGCTTTATCATTTTTTCTTCGGCATGGCAAAGGCTTTCGTAATCTCCGTTAGATAAGAACTCACGCGAACAACTAGCTCGTGGCAATTTAATGTTTGAGTTACTTACACAAGTCGGTATCGCGTGCGAATGTGCAGTAACGGGCTCTATAGTCGCTGCCAACTTCTTCTGCTGACCTGTATTCATTTGTTCTGAGCTTTGTTGTGAAGCGCGCATCGACTCTTCTATCGTTTGTTTCCAATGCTCGAAATCAGCACCTAACTGCTGTCGCACCTCCTTAAGTCCTTTCGCAAACAAATTCTCTTCCTGTTTGCCAGATAAACTCTGGAATGCTGCCTTAACATTTTGCTCAACGTTTTCACACATTAGCCTTTTGTTTTCTAATGTGATTTCGCATAATTTACCCGTTAATACGTTAATTTGGTGGTCTATAACGTCTTGACGCTCTGTCAGATGTTCAACACTTTCCTTTAGGTTAGTCTGCGTACGTGCCAATTCAGGAAGTTGCGCAATTGCACATGACATGGCGTCTTGCTTTTGTACTAATTGCGGAACCATTTCCACCTGTTCCCGTACAGTATCTATCTCAATAGCCACACACTAATTCATTTCTACACGTACGCGGTGAGTAGATTCCTCACATTGAGCTTTCACCAATTCTATTTGTGCCGTTAATTTTCGTTCCGTCTCTTCGGCCTGATCTTTGAGTTCCTTGGTCTTCGCCTCTATCCGCTGCTCCAATTCGGAAAAACTGTCTTGTAACTGCTGCTTAATCTCAGTTTTCAGATTTTCCTGCCCTTCCGTAACTGAGGCTAATTTCGCGTTCAAATCATTTTGCCCTTCAGTAACTGAGGCTAATTTCGCGTTAATGTCGGTTTTCATATTATTCATGCTCTCGGTTATCATCTGCATCTGTCTCATGATAATTACCAATGGATCTAATCCATGTTGCGTACTTGCTGTTACATGTCCCTCCGTGTCTACAGGGCGTTCTATTGCGCTATCTGTAGCAATCGGTTCTACAACACTTCTTACTACATCAATATTATCAGTGCTAACAGCTGAAGGCTGTTGCGTGCTGCTATGTGTTTAGGATGAGTCAAAGTGACAGTAGAAGGGATATATATATATTTGAACATTGATTAATTGTGTTCATGCTTGATGTTGTTTGACTGACCTGCCCCAGTTGCATTTATCTTCTGTGGCTACTTTCTTACTGTACTTATACAGATAAATGCAACTGGGGCAGGTCAGTCAAACAACATCAAGCATGAACACAATTAATCAATGTTCAAATATCCAATAGTACTAAACAGAAAAGCGTATACTTTATCTATACTAGCAAGCTTTAATAATAAAATTATAGATCTGGCCTTTTCTCTGCGCCCCTCGTGCTGTCTGTCTTTCGTTCTTATTTGCAAATCCCATTAATTTGACTGCGAGTGTTTCCTCTCTTTTTCGAAGCGTCAGTTAAGTTAGCTCGTCGTAGTTCACATGAAACAGAGAACAAAATTATTTTAGCAACGTCCAAAAACGTGTCCTGTCACGGATTGGCCATTATAATGTATTATGTAAGAATAGAATAGATGCTGAATGATGAATGCATGCAGCTTGCCGCTAACTTTGTGTAATGTCTTGTCTTTATAGACGTGTATCTGTTGCCTTTAAGATCCCTTCACTTTCACTCATAAATCTTTACAGTAAAGTAAGGGCCTCCCGTTCTGTCGTTAGGCTGATCCGTGATAAGACAAGCGAAAAATTAGACAAATGGAGGATTATTAGTATTTCTCTAATTTTCATTCGCTCTCTCTCTCTCTCTCTCCTTATCTATGTACAGGTTTTGATATAATATTTCATTACGTGTAATCAGCCAAATAGAATCTCTGGTGGAGCCCTTCGTCTTAGTATTCAGCGGCTGGCTTGCTGTAAGAGATCTTTACTTTTATTATTATTGTTAAGCGCTGCATTCAGTTGGGAAAATCAATCGTTTGAACAATTCGTTCCTTTTACGAAAGATTTCGAATTCCAGATGTGTACGAAGCCTTTTTGGACGATTTAACAAAGACTCGGTGATTGCAGGCTCTCTTCGACACAGCTGAAACTTCCCCAATAATTACAGGGCCAACGCGATCATCAATGATTCAGTCAAAGAACTCATTCGTTCATTCACTCCAGAATTAAAGGAGTCACAAACCTTATTTATGAAGGAAATCGTATATTCAACCCATCTCCATTACATGTCCAGATCTCTGTTGGTTCCAAGTCTTAATTATTTTCCGTTTACAGTCTTTCTCTCTCTTGAAACAACCCGCTAGTGTCACAAATGTTAATAGCTCGCTTTAGCGAGAAGAAAAGCAAATATGTATCTCTCGGAAAACACCTCAATCCTTCAACCGATACTTCGAAGCTGTCCTAGTTACCAGTCTCTAACAACCATGGAGAATACATACATGTATCTCTGTTATTCCAAAGAATAAACGTACTAGAAAATACTTTGGCGTCGACGAGCTGTCGGCGCATATATTACTAGAAAATCAGATCAGATGCTTTTCCAAAGTGAATGAATGTGGATGGTTTGATTGGCAATGATTAACTGGTGCGTGGTAGAGGGTATTTTCTGTGGGGACATTACATGTGGTCTTCATATTCAACATTCGTTCAGCCTTCACTAAACATTTTATACCAACGAAAAACTTGAGCTCTTGACATAACCTCCGCCCCAAAAAGCGTTCTGAAGCTTACCGTAAGTTGTCATCGCGTTTTCACCCAGTTTAACGCAAAAAGAAATGGCATACCGTTGCCAAATATTATGCGGTTCCATTTGCGTGACGAGAGAGACAAACACGTGTTTACTTATTACAGCACAACTCACGACTGAGCAGTTGCATCGATGTGCGCTTGGACTAGAAGCAGCTTACAGACCGAGGACAAAGGTATTGTGCCTACACAAGCCTGTAGGGGTGCCACATCTTGCAACGAAAATCAGTCTCATTACTTTATTGTCGCACCCCGTATTTTGAGCACGAAATGGAATTAGTATTTACGTATCTTTAAGGACTATTTGATTTGAGAGTTTTGGTACCTTTCTCGTAACACAATCTACGTAACAGTACTGCGTTTGATAAGGGTACTTTCTGTCTGTATTTTAACTGAATATCGTAGCCCCACTTGCTATTTATGTGAGGCATCCTTTCTTGAATAAACATTATTCACTGTAATTCTGTACAGTCTACATCAGTTACAGACATTAGAACTGAACGTTTGTTATTAGGCGAATAAAATACAGAATGTTCCCCTTTATTTCATAAGACATTATCGTCAGCAATTTTTCTTCACCAATTTGACATTTAAGCGACTGAAATCAAGAAACAGCCAAAGACAACTGTAACAAAGTTTAGTTAATAAAATAATATCGCTGTTCATCTGCATAAACTTTGTAACCATATAGCATCGTAAAATCATGTCATTCATACATATGTCTACATAAAAGTATTGTTATTAATTTATTCATTTAAGTTTTATTTTGTATTTCTGTGTATTTTATTAACTCGGACTTCTAGCCAGTGCATAGGCTATCTGACTGCCGGATTACATCCGATTTGCAGTGAATTAGCTATGGGATATGAAAGCAGATGTGTGTAGCTCCACGTTTGATTACATCGGGCTATTATTTCTAAACAGAACCGTGTATGGCCGAACTACCTACGGTACCAGCAGTATCAGGCAAAGTCGTAACTGGTTTGCTCGTATGGAGTGCTTTTAAGAAGATCATTTACGCAGCAGCTAACGTCGAGAGCCGTCAAAATTGAGGTACTCTCGTGTGATATACAAATTTAATCTCTTTAGAATTGCAACTGTAATTGTAAGACTTCACAGTATTCTCTGATCCAGGTCCCAAATATTCTGCACGAAAGGCAGTTTGCAAGCGGGCCCCATTCCTAGGATTTTGCAATAGGTGCATGCATGAGAACTGACAGCAAAACGTGGGGTGGTGAATTTAGGTGCAGAACATCAAGAAAGAAGAAGAAGTCTACGCAGAGGCGTGCTGGGTTTGAGTCTGCAGTGGCCTGAAGAAGCAGAGACTGCCTGAGGTACCTGGCGCGCGATATCCGCCCCATCTACTCATTCGGCAGCAACAGTATAGCAGCAGCACCAGCATGACCGATACATTAAGTGCATGAACCCATAGTATTAACATGTGTGAAGGTGCAGCATTACCGTACGTGATGTAAGTAATGGAGCGTGCAGCGAATTAACAAACAGCCAGCATGTGTGGTTGAGATGACGTTACTCGGCCAGCTAGTCTATATTCTGAATGTGGTGACAAGGACGTTGAAATCGACAATAATGCTGATGGAACAAGTAGTCCAGAATCAGAGAAGGAAAGTAACAAAAATTCATCATCACACATCATGCAGATTTCGCTCGAGCCCCGATCTAGTGCAGGGACAATAAATACGAAAATGGTAAGGTGAAATTCTGACCTCCGTTCAAGTAATGGAAGTGTAAAAGCTGATGTGGAAAAAATTTAATGAGATGTTGAAGAGGTTACTGATACAAAGAGACACTGGCAGAGAAGACACTGGCAGAATTTCTGAGGAGGTTGGTCTGGCAAACACCCTAACCGATCCAGCAAAAAAGGATTTCAGGGAATAGATGAAGAAGATACAGATCGATCTGGGTGACGATATCAAGAACTGTGTGCTGAGACAAAATGCATTTGAGAAGTAATCAATAAATCTGTTAAAATTTTTTTTAGGTGCAGCAGTAGAATGTGAGAAAGAAGTGCTTAAGAAAAGAGAACATTTCAAAGCTGTGTTAAATAAAGAGGGTGTGCAGCATGAATAGCAGTTTAAGGACATTAGGGCAGATTTAAGTTCTTCAGCAACATATCGGGCTACTACTGTGACAGGTGTTCTATTGGGTAGTTCAGGAACGACATAGTGTATTGCACACGATTGAAAGTACGAGTATCATCCAGTTGATTTTGTTGTTGCATGCAGATACGGTTTTCTGAGAGCAATAACGAAAGAGGCAAAAATTAAGATCACGAAAAGGGGGGGCAATACACAGTCGTGGCTAAATTTAGTCAGTGCATCATTTACTATCTATGAAGTGTTTAAGAGTTTTTTTCTGAACAAATTCTGAAGTCAAATGAAGCAAAAGCGACTTGAGAATGAGTTCTTAAATGCACAGGGTTTCAGTGACGGAAGGGGGTCGGTAAAGGATTTTTATGTGGTTGAAATGGCTAAGTTGACACACACAAATTCCAGAATGAGAATTTCACACTGCAGCGGAGTGTGCGCTGATATGAAGCTTCCTGACAGATTAAAACTGTGTGCCCGACCGAGACTCGAACTCGGGACCTTTGCCCTTCGCGGGCAACTGCTCTACCAACTGAGCTATGAAGAACGACTCACGCCCGGTAATCACACCTTTACTTTTGCCAGTACATCGTCTCCTACCTTGCACGTTTCATATCAGCACACACTCCGCTGCAGAGTGAAATTCTCATTCTGGAAACATCCCCCAGGCTGTGGCTAAGCCATGTCTCCGCAATATCCTTTCTTTCAGGAGTGCTAGTTCTGCAAGGTTCGCAGGACAGCTTCTGTAAAGTTTGGAAGGTAGGAGACAAGGTACTGGCAGAAGTAAAGCTGTGAGTTCCGGGCGTGTGTCGTGCTTCGGTAGCTCAGTTGGTAGAGCACTTGTCCGCGAAAGGCAAAGGTCCCGAGTTCGAGTCTCGATCGGGCACACAGTTTTAATCTGTCAGGAAGTTTCCTATCAGCGCCCACACCGCTGCAGAGTGCAGTTCTCATTCTGGAAACATCCCCAAGGCTGTGGCTAAGCCATGTCTCCGCAATATCCTTTCTTTCAGGAGTGCTAGTTCTGCAAGGTTCGCAGGAGGGCTTCTATAAAGTTTGGAAGGTAGGAGACGAGGTACTGGCAGAAGTAAATCTGTGAGTACCGGGCGTGAGTTGTGCTTCGGTAGCTCAGTTGGTAGAGCACTTGCCCGCGATAGGCGAAGGTACCGAGTTCGAGTCTCGGTCGGGCACACAGTTTTAATCTGTCAGGAAGTTCCATATCAGCGCACACTCCGCTGCAGAGTGAAATTCTCATTCTGGAAACATCCCCCAGGCTGTGGCTAAGCCTTGTCTCCGCAATATCCTTTCTTTCAGGAGTGCTAGTTCTGTAAGGTTCGCAGGACAGCTTCTGTAAAGTTTGGAAGGTAGGAGACGAGGTACTGGCAGAAGTAAAGCTGTGAGTACCGGGCGTGAGTCGTGCTTCGGTAGCTCCGTTGGTAGAGCACTTGCCCGCGAAAGGCGAAGGTCCCGAGTTCGAGTCTCGGTCGGGCACATAGTATTATTCTGTCAGAAAGTTACATACAAATTGCCTGCTGGAATTATTGACGGAGATTACGACGCTCAAGAGACGCGTACGTGAATTTTTAGCATGTGGTCTTGTCCACAGTCAGACAAATTCCGTCGACGAATTTGTAGATTTTATTGAGAAACTTGAACAGGCGCTGAAATTCAGGCAAAAAATGGAACATTATACAGGGAGATGGGTACCAGCAATGGAATAGTAGTAATATCCACAATAACTATAATTTTCATAACAGACATAATTTCGCCATAATAGTGATTTACATAGGGAACATGGAAATGGTAACTGAAATCACAATTGGGAACGAAGTATCCAGGAGCAGGAGCCTCACGAATTGCAACGCCGGAATGCGAGGTCAGGAAACCAGCGACCGCCGCATCTCAGGTCCGGAACTGGCGAAATAAACCATCGTTAAAAAGGACACCTTATTTAAAAAATTCCACAGATGTCGAAAATTCGGCGAATAAGGCACATTTGTTGGAGGTGGGGGATATAATAAATAAAAATAAAATGGGGAATATTTTAAGCAGCTAAACCATAAAGAGAGTGGAAGAAATCTGGTAAACCGTGTTGAGAGATTCGATAATGATATGGACCTGAAATTTTTTTTTTTTAATTGGAAGTGTATGATGGAATGAACGTTTGTTTGTTGGAAGATACTGTGATCGAAAGAGAGGCTGAGGTGGATCTGAATTTGGTGGATGTGCAATGTGCGACGAATTCTAACGTGGCGCTAGATAGCAGCAATTATAGAACTCGAAATGGTGAATATAATGTAGACGTTGTTGTACCGGAGGAACGAGAGAAAGCTACCTGTGTAGGATGGATGGTTTAGTCCTGTCAGTTGGAGAAAAAGCACTTGGTGTGTCGACTGAAGTATGTGAAGGTACTGGTGAATAGTCATGTCAGATGGTGATGAATTTCGTTTCGTATCGGCGGATGTGTGTGATTTATCGTTAAAGGTAGGCGAAGATGCTGAAGTTGCAAAGGTTGAAGAGCTGATCAGGTAATTCGGAGGAAAGAGCTAGTGCATTTATGGAAGTTATCCTATGGCTCTTGATGAAAACATTAATTTTGAGTAGATATTGAAGGATGAACGTGCAAATGTGTTAGAAGTTACTTTAAAGCATAAAGTAGCAATGGCGTCTGGTAGGAGAGAAAATTTGAAGGAGAAAGGGTTAGATCCGAGTTTGATGGAATTCAGGTGTACTGCGAGGTCAAATGTGAAGCAGTGCAATAGCTACAATTTACACTATGTAGTGCATCGGCGGAGGTTGACGGAGTTATTGGTAGCGATTTCTATAATGTATCAACGGATGTAATAAATATTTTAAGTGATGAATTTTATGAACTGTCTGCGGATGTTAATGGACTTAACTGTGATAAATTATCTACTGATTAGGTGTAAATAAGTGCGGATGTATACACGAGAGACGACGTTTTAAGTTACGTGGTTATTTGGCACAATGTTGCATCTGCTGATATCATTACGCCGGAGAAAGAGAAGATTATATTTCATGCTTATGAGATTACTGATACGACCATTTTTCAGAATAATGAGACTGGGGGCTGTTCTGGAATGTGTAAAACACATATGGAAGAAAAAGGAAGGGTCGTTGAGGGTGCACCGTTAAAAGACGGATGAAATCAATGATGTGCTGCGTCTAAGTGAAAATAAGGATTTGATAAAGAAACTGAGTGGGCATTTATCAAAACTAAAAATGGTGTTTCAGCAGTAGTCACAAACTTTTTCTGAACAAAGAAAGAGGCTTGGAGGTTGAGTACTTCATAAAACGCAAATAGATGAGATTTGAAAGATACTCACTCTAGCGAGAAAAGTGCTATAAGAGGCTTTTGTGGCAAAGTTGCGCCTTGGAAATGAAGAACGGGTACTGTACATGTATGTACTTAAATTTAAATTCTTGTGTAGTATGTGACAAGTTTGCAGGGGGTTGGGGAATCCTGTTGCTTGTGTAAAGGGTAGAAATGGTGAATTTAAGATCTATGTGAAATGTGTGGGGACATAATTGAGAGGAAGGAGAGCCCTAATGTTGGCTCCACAGACCTTGGAGCGCGGACATCGGCGCAACACAGTTAATTTCCTTTTCCAGTTCAGACAAGAGTACGAATTGTTCGTGCGTAATACTTGGACGAAAATATTTAGGAATTATTTAAATGTGTTATTTTAGTATTTTGGATGGGTCTCTCATGCACCAGATGTAGTTTATTTGTAACTATTGTTCGTACAAAATTTCATGCGTGGAAGTCATCAGACATCATGAAAGTATTTTTTGCTTATAGAAGTAGAACATGTGGTTAAGTGCAAAGCAAAAGGTAAGGTTATGGTGATATACTACGTTAAATATATAATTTATGTTATTTTGGAAGGGTTTTGAATGAGTTTATGTATGTAAAATTATGGTGACATGTTCGTAGTATGTTACCACAATAAAACCAGCACATAAAACGTAATTTTGTACAAATAGGAGTGGACATTTTCTGGATTTATAATGCAGCTATCCGCTGAGTTGAAACTGAAAGTTAAAGGGGTGTCTTCTGCACAGGGGCGCATTACTTGTAAGGTTTCTAACTAGAGGTGCAAGTCAGAGATACGGAAAAATTGTAGTTGACTTATGGTATTGTACAAATTTCATAACTCTAAGGATATGATTTCTATTGGGGAAATGGGCAGAGTTCGAAATTTCTAGCTGAATCAAGTGTTGTGCCTACGCTATAACTGAGTTTTTGCTTGCTGTAGTGTTAGTGAATGTATCGATTTTACTGAGGAGGGTGTTCAGTGCCCGATCTAAGGGGACTCGGGAAGTCATATGACTATCGGTAACTACACTACAGTCGAATTTCGACAGCTATCGGCCATCAGCACTGGCGGTCACTGCGAACTGACGCATGTTTCAGCGCAGTGCGTGGGCGAGGGTGCCGAAAACTCCCGCAGAGGCGCTAGAACGACGATCGTGTGCCACGTTTGTGTTATTGAAATGCTACGAAGATGTGATGAAAGAAAAAAAGTGTTATCACATGAGCGTAGAAGCACACATAAACGAACTAATGTGCCACATTAAGTGGAACAGAGTAACGTACGCGTATTTAGACGAAATAAGCGCCAGCTCAGTATTGGTGCGAGGTAAACAGTACTTGTCCTACGGCTGAGCGCTGTTGGGCAACCCCGGTGCCGTGAAAGCGACACAGCCGGTCCAGAGAGAGCGATCGTTGCTGGCGAGGTGAGGGCACCAAGGCTGTACAGAAAATGGGGAAAATCCTGGTACGGGGCACTTTGACGCTTAAGAGGAGAGGCAATGCCCCAAGAAATGGTGGAGTGTCATAGAAGCTGAAGGATAACTTCTTACAGCTCCCTGAGAGATTATAATCATTTACAGTCAAATACATCTGTGATCTCAGAGATGTGAGGCGTATCCAGAGACGCAACAAAATTTCAATATCTTTATAACTACAGCAGTCAATAATTCAAAGCGAATAAGCGTTTTCACAATGAACTTCTGAATTAACAACTTTTAAATGCCTCTTGAGACTTCAACGTACGATGATGATAGCATTGTACTATAGCTATCAACTCAGAAAGCTACGTATCTGTATCTAGTTTAGTTCTTTATTAACTACAACTTTTACATGCAATTATGACGTTAATACATTACTGGCCATCTCAGAGATGTGAGGCGTATCCAGAGACGCAACAAAATTTCAATATCGTTATAACTACAGCAGTCAATAATTCAAAGCGAATAAGCGTTTTCACAATGAACTTTTGAATTAACAACTTTTAAGTGCCTCTTGAGACTTCGACGTACGATGATGGTAGCATTTTACTATAGCTATCAACTCAGAAAGCTACGTATCTGCATCTAGTTTAGTTCTTTATTAACTACATATTTTACATGCATTTATGACGTTAATACACTACTGGCCATTAAAATTGCTACACCACGAAGATGATGTGCTACAGACGCGAAATTTAACCGATAGGAATAAGATGCTGTGATACGCAAATGATTAGCTTTTCAGAGCATTCACACAAGGTTGGAACCGGTGGCAACACCTACAACGTGCTGATATCAGGAAAGTTTACAATCGATTTCTGATACACAAACAGCAGTTGACCGGCGTTGCCTGGTGAAACGTTGTTGTGATGCCTCGTGTAAGGAGGAGAAATGCGTACCATCACGTTTCCGACTTTGATAAAGCATTGTAGCCTATCGCGAATGCGGTCTATCGTATCACGACATTGCTGCTCGCGTTGGTTGAGATCCAGTGACTGTTAGCAGAATATGGAATCGGTGGGTTCAGGAGGGCAATACGGAACGCCGTGCTGGATCCCAACGGCCTGGTATCACTAACGGTCGAGATGACAGGCATCTTATCCGCATGGTTGTTGCGGATCGTGCAGCAACGTCTCTATCCCTGAGTCAACAGAAGGGGACGTTTGCAAGACAACAACCATCTGCACGAACAGTTCGACGACGTCTGCAGCAGCATGGACTATCAGCTCGGAGACCATGGCTGCCGTTACCATTGACGCAGCATCACAGACAGGAGCGCCAGCGATGGTGTACTCAACAACGAACCTGCGTGCACGAATGGCAATACGTCATTTTTTCAGATGAATCCAGGTTCTGTTTACAGCTTCGTGATGGTCGCATCCGTGTTTGGCGACATCGCGGTGAACGCACATTCGAAGCGAGTATTCGTCATCGTCATACTGGCGTATCACCCGGGGTGATGGTATGGGGTGCCATTAGTTACACGTCTCGGTTACCTCTTGTTCGCATTGACGGCACTTTGAACAGTGGACGTTACATTTCAGATGTGTTACGACCCGTGGAACTACCCTTCATTCGATCCCCGCGAAACCCTACATTTCAGCAGGATAATGCACGACCCTATGTTGAAGGTCCTGTACGGGCCTTTCTGGATAGAGAAAACGTTCGACTGCTGCCCTGGCCAGCACATTCTCCAGATCTCTCACCAATTGATAACGTCTGGTCAAAGGTGGCCGAGCAACTGGCTCGTCACAATACGCCAGTCTCTACTCTTGATGAACTGTTGTATCGTGTTGAAGCTGCATGGGCAGCTGTACCTGTACACGCCATCCAAGCTCTGTTTGACTCAATGCCCAGGCGTTTCAAGGCCGTTATTACGGCCAGATGCGTTTGTTATGGGTACTGATTTCTCAAGATATATGCACCCAAATTGCGTGAAAATGTAATCACATTTCTGTTCTAGTAAAATATATTTATCCAGTGAATATGCGTTTATCATCTGCATTTCTTCTTGGTGTAGCAATTTTAATGGCCATTAGTTTATTTCTCAGGACTTAGCATTTGTGACATTTACCCAGCAAATGAACACAGCATCAGTGCCTCACATTTTGTGTTACTTGTGTGTTTTATTTTTATGAAGAGTTTAGGATATTGTCAATAATTTTAATAAATATTGATCGCAAATGCTGTTAAAAACTGTACTAATTTGAAAGTCAGTTGCATGTGTTAGCGGACACAACAATGAGAATGAAAACAGACGACACTTTTGTCAAGAAAACATAAATAACTGTTTAAATAATATTTAACAGCAATCTGAAGTCATTTATTGTGAGCATATTAGCGAAAGATTGCTGAATTATTTATTTACGAACCATCTGTTAGTTATACGTCAGTTTAGCGCAAGAAGTGGTCATGTACAGTCAGATCATGTCTGTAGAGCTTAAGAACGATGTATATTTCGGAGGGATGGCCTTTAGTCAATGGAAAAGAA
The DNA here is from genome assembly GCF_023864275.1 of Schistocerca cancellata. NCBI lineage: Eukaryota > Metazoa > Arthropoda > Insecta > Orthoptera > Acrididae > Schistocerca > Schistocerca cancellata. Next base: position 20,001,718 of record NW_026046729.1, on the reverse strand, counting down.
GATAGCGGCGGTACACAGTGAAAGTCTAGTGGAGATTGGGATTATTGGGAGTTTTCGAGTGATGAGGCCTCATAAGTAGACAACATTTCTTTAGGGCTACTGATAGCCTTGGGAGAGCCAAGCCACGCAGAACTCTTCCATCTCGTGACCAAGATGTATGAGACAGGCGAAATACCCTCAGACATCAGGAAGAATATAATAATTCCAATCTCATAGAAAGCAGCTGCTGACATGCGTGAAAAATTTTAATCTATTAGATTAATAAGTAATGGAAGCAAAATACTAACTAAGCCGACCTTGGGGGAGATCAGTTTGGATTCCAGAGAAATGTAGGAACACGTGAGGCAATACTGACACTTTGACTTCTCATAGAAGACAGGTCAATGAAAGGCAAACTTACATTTATAGCCTATGTAGAAAGCTTTTATCAATTTGGTTGGACTACTATCTTTCAAATTCTAAATGTGACAGGGGTAAGAAGCAGGGTTCAAAAGGCTATATGCAATTTTTATAGATACGAGATGGCAGTTAAAAGACTCGAAGGGCATAAAAATGAAGCAGTGGTTCCACATCTACATCTACATCCATACTCCGCAAGCCACCTGACGGTGTGTGGCGGAGGGTACCTTGAGTACCTCTATCGATTCTCCCTGAGTATCTCTATCGATTCTCCCTACTATTACAGTCTCGTATTGTTCGTGGAAAGAAAGATTGTCGGTATGCCTCTGTATGGGCTCTAATCTCTCTGATTTTATCCTCATGGTCTCTTTGCGAGATATACGTAGGGGGGAGCAATATACTGCTTGACTCCTCAGTGAAGGTATGTTCTCGAAACTTCGACAAAAGCCCGTACCTAGCCACTGAACGTCTCTCCTGCATAGTCTTCCACTGGAGTTTATGTATCATCTCCGTAACTCTTTCGCGATTACTAAATGATCATGTAACGTAGCGCGCTGCTCTCCGTTGGATCTTCTCTATCTCTTCTATCAACCCTATCCGGTGAGCAATTTTCAAGCAAAGGGCGAACAAGTGTACTGTAACCTACTTCCTTTGTTTTCGGATTGCATTTCCGTAGGATTCTTCCAATGAATCTCAGTCTGGCATCTGCTTTACCGACTATTAACTTTATATGATCATTCCTTTTAAATCACTCCTAATGCCTACTCCCAGATAATTTATGGAAATAACTGCTCCCAGTTGCTGACCTGCTATATTGTAGCTAAATGATAAAGGATCTTCCTTTCTATGCATTCGCAGCACATTCCACTTATCTACATTGAGATTCAATTATCATTCCCTGCACCATTTGTCAGTTCGTTAAAGATCCTCCTGCATTTCAGTACAATTTTCCATTACCTCTCGATATACTACAGCATCATCCGCAAAAGCCTCAGTGAGCTTCTGATGCCATCCACAAGGTTATTTATATATATCGTGAATAGCAACGTTCCTACGACACTCCCCTGCGGCACACCTGAAATCACTCTTACTTCGGAAGACTTCTCTCTATTGAGAATGACATGCTGCGTTCTGTTATCTAGGAACTCTTCAATCCAATCACTCAATTGGTCTAATAGTCCAAATGCTCTTACTTTGTTCATTAAACGACTGTGGGGAAACACGCCATCTACCTGGAAACCAGTATCAATGGCCCTCTGAGTCTCGTGGACGAATAGCGCGAACTGGGTTTCACACGATCGTCTTTTTCGAAACCCATG